>NC_139718.1:40373856-40396356 GCF_964188405.1 Protomyctophum parallelum | reverse complement strand
GGTAAACCATAGTAGCCAATACTATCAATCAGCAGCTTATTCTCTATTTCAGATATTTATTTACTTTTTTGAGCAGTGTGTTTCCATAAGCTGCTGATTGATGATTAATCATTGAGAATGGCACACAAAAAGCAGTGTATTCTACAGCATGTACTTAAGACATACTGCATTTAGACTGTATGGGCCTATAGAATACAATAACAACATGTACTTAAGCCATAATGCATTTAGACTGTATGGACCTATAGAATACAATAACATGCACTTAAGCCATACTGCATCTAGACTGTATGGGCCTATAAGCCATATCTCCAAAACTGGTGGGTCAAACTGAACAACCAATATGTCAATTTGAAGCTATGATTCCCTGCTTTCATATGACATGAAAATTCAACTATAGATGTAGTAGACTAAAACCTAAAGACATTAAAAGACATTTGACAGGTCATTGATATATATAAAAAATAACAGAGGCCCCAAGGTTGATCCTTGAGGCACCCCGCATTGCATGTGAAGAGGAGGAGAATTAGTTCCATTGTAGGCTACAAATTGCTGTCTGTCTTCAAAATAACTCTTGAACCAGATAATTGCATTTTTTTTTCACTCCAATATGAGATAGTTTCTGGAGAAGAATATGGTGATTGACCGTATCAAATGCCTTGGATAAGTCCAGAAAGATACCAATAGTATTTTCCTTTCTATCTCTAGCTTTACCCTTTTTCCCCTCACTGAATATGTATCTTTTCCCTTTTTGCTTCCTTTATGATGAATTCCTGTTCTTTAACTATATAGAAGTGTCTATTTGTATGTCTCTAAATGTTTTGATGAATTGAACAAGGTGGACCCTGTTGTAAACAAGTGTAATGCTTAATTGGGTCGTCCACTCACAGTTAACAGTCTTTGTATTGAGTTTGTGCTTGAAATGTACTGTAATTCTGCAAACTGTTAATAAATATTTCAATTCAATTCAATTGTATATTTCATTTACTAGGTGTGTAAGTGCCATGTATGTAGAGTGCTTCTTTCTGAACCCGTACTGTTGTGTATAAATAATGTTGTGCTTATTTAGATGTTCAATTAGTCTATGATAAACCATTTTTTTTAGTATTTTGGATACTGATTTATTTGTTAAATGTGCTGAAGACCATCAGCTACAGCGGATACACTTTGATGCAGCAAAATGGGAAGAGATGAAGAACAAACTTGATGTTTTTTCCTTTGATTACTACATTAACCACATGTCATGAACCCCAGCATTTCTATTCTGGGCACAAAGGGGGTGCAATAAACTGAGACCTCAAATGACCTTGTCTGGACTTTCTGATTTGTGACACATTGTGAGCTTGTAGATCAGCTATAGTACAAGTATGTCATCACTCACCAACAATACTACCCTGTTGGTCGTCTTCTGGGGTTTTCTCCAGGTTACTGGATGTGGAGGCCTCATCCTCATCGAAAATCACATCTGAGTCTGTAAAAGCACAACTCATGTTAGTTGACTATTTTTTTTGTTTCTGAATAATAGTACCTTCTGGGGCAAAAATGCATGTTACAACACAGCGGTCTTGATAAATTAAATGTTCCTTGTGTACCGTTTTTTGGGGGCCTTTCGACAGCCACCTTGTTGTTCCCTTGTTGGCTTAGAGTAGACACTTTCACAGCAGCCATGGGGTTGGGGAGGTCATCTGTAGGCTTTCCATTCACAAAATGCTACAAAGATTAAAGAAAAATAAGTTTGCATTTCATGATATATATATCACTACAAAACATGCTCATGTTTTGCAGTGAAATATTTGTGTGAATATACGTGATAACAATACACAGGTAAATACATATTAGTATGCTGGCAATGAAGGTTAAAATGCTAGTAATAACGTGTGTAGTGTAGAAATGTAATGCAAAGAAATAGCATCATGATTTACAGACATTGTCTGAAGCCTCTATAGCACTAGTGCAAACATGTATTGTATACACAGGATAACAATGGAAAGGAGCCCTCTGGGATTTTTGTATCATACTTTTAACATTACATGCACCTGCTGTATTTGTATGTAGGAAAACTTTACGGTTTTGAGATTAGCTCATGTCTAACAGCATATTATCAACCTTAACAAGAGCCCTATGCCTACCTTGGAGCACACATATATGTGATTAGTTGAGCACTTGAGCATAGGGTCTCCCACATTGTTTGATCCACTGCCTGCATTTCTCTGGTTGGGATTTAGGTTTAGGGAACGGGAAAAAGACCACTCCCCCCTCCAGACGATCAGGGTACCGAGTGTCTGACTTGCAGGTTCCGTCTTCCGTGGGCACAACGTTTCACCATGTTCTGAAACAACGACAATGGCATTTTAGTCTAAATGTACCTACTGCCAAAGCTTGATTATAAATCACATAGAAGTCTACGTGCTGTCTAGCCCTGAAACATGACTGCCATGATGATTATCATGACAGTCATGACTTAACTGCACCCTGTTTTTGGCGCTCGCTACATTTACAACAAAAACGTATATATAAACATTCGAATTTCAAATATAAAGTACTGACAATTTGTCTCACGGGTGTTAGTTAGTTGCAGCACCAGCGATTAGAATTGCTGCATCCCGGGCGTTGTTTAATAAAAAGCATTTTTATCCAAGCGCCCCGGCTACTTTTTTCAAACGGGGTTCGTTTGGGAAATTCACAGTTGCACACCGGGAGCGCACTCGCCTATTAGTCTGTATTGGCAGGGCGGTCAGCGTACCTATATCGAACACACCGAGTGCCACCCTCCTCCCGACCGATAGGGGCGCGTAGTTGAAAGCCAATGGCAAAATAACAGCTCGGATAAAAATGCTTCTTATTAAACAACGCGGGATGCAGCAATTCTAATCGCTGGTGCTGCAACTAACTAACACCCGTGGGACAAATTGTGAGTACTTTATATAAATCCGAATGTTTATATATACGTTTTTGTTGTAAATGTAGCGAGCGTCAAAAACAGGGTGCAGTTAAGTCATGAACCATGGCTACGTGCTGTCTAGAATCTGTCGAGTTTACCATGTTATGATGTTACTGTTAGGCTTGCTACGTTAGCTTAACTAATCGTGGTTACATTATATTAACCAGCTAACATCTGCTAGTAAAAACACAACATGACCATCGTAATGTAACATTAGCAAAAGTAATGTCTTTAACAAGTTTTGAGAGTGGCGATAAACTTTAACAAAAGCAGCCTATAGCTCTCCGCAGCAGAGCTACTGGCCGAGGTCCGTAACTTTAACGTTTTTCCGCTTCAAAAAGGGGATCCATAAACAAAAAAATATATGTAGCCTCTCCCATAACAACTAGTACCCATACAAAGAACAGTTTAAACGAAAACAATGAAAATTGCTAAAATAATGTAAGACAATACCTTGTGTGGGTTTGCTCCTCCAATCCTCCATTGACTTCAACGCAGCCCAGCACAACAGCAGCAGCTCGATCCATCCACATGCACTGGAGGTGAGTGAAGTCGCATGAAAGGAATACCAAGACAACAACAGTAGCCTAATCATAAAGATGGACGGACATGCCCACGTGAACTTTACCACTTGAATTGAATTGAGTGTAACACTCCTAGGATTCTAAGGGCCGATTCATACTCCTATTTTAGAGCAGAATAAAAGTCGGTTCGGCGCTGTAGAGCCTACAATTTGACGTCATTTGAGGTTCGGGGGGCGGGTACCGTCCTATAGTCGGCTCTTCGGTGCTACTGAAAATTTCTGATGAGCCGAAATCATTTCGGCACTACAGCGCCGAAACAGCGGTGAAATAGAAGTATGAATCGGCCCTTAACCCGGGCATCTGTCGGACGTAGGACGTCTGTCCCAACAGCCAGGAATCTTGGTGTTGTCCTGGACAGTCAGCTCTGGTTCAAAGCTCACACCACAGCTGTCACTCGATCATGTAGGTTCACACTCTATAACATACGACGAATTAGACCGTTCCTCACCCAGGAATCAGCCCAGCTCCTAATCCAGACAACAGTCTTGTCAAAACTCGACTATTGTAACTCCCTCCTTACTGGCCTACCAGCATGTGCACTTAAGCCTCTCCAGCTGATCCAAAATGCAGCAGCTCGCTTGGTCTTCAACCAGCCAAAATTCTCACATGTCTCCCCCCTGCTCCGCTCCCTCCACTGGCTCCCGGTCGCTGCCCGCACAGAATACAAAACTCTGATGCTGGCATTCAAAGCAACCAAAGGTATGGCTCCCCCATATCTTACAAGTATGATTGAACCCTACAAACCCTCCCGCGCACTCAGATCAGCCAACGCAGGGAAACTGGAAGTACCCTCACTAAAAACGCCGGGACAACGCTCCACACGTCCCAAACTCTTCTCCCTTCTGGCTCCAAAACTGTGGAATGCACTTCCCATTGCAGTCAGAACTGCAGCATCACTCCCAATCTTCCGCCGTAGCCTGAAAACCCACCTTTTCAGACTCCATCATGGCCCATAGCACTTACCCTAACCCCTTAGATAGCATTTCTGTTGGCTTAGATAGCATTTGACACAGACTTATAGCATGTTATGTAGACAGCACTATAATTGTATTGTATATAGTCATAGCACGCCATAGTACATATGTATAGCATATTAGTGAATATGTATAGTTTATTATGTATAATGTATGTATAGTTTCATCATATAGATGTCTCATGATAAATGCTTTTATGTGATGTATTCCCATGCTTTTGTTCTTGCTTAAATGTAAGTCGCTCTGGATTAAGAGCGTCTGCTAAATGCCTAAATTGTAAATTGTAAGTGGAGAGCCAACATCTTAGCATTTTGTTGTATTTGTAGGAATTTTACAGTATTAATAGATCAGGATTCGAAGTGACCTGGAAAAAAAATACTTGATAAAGTCAAAGTTGTACGATTTGTCACACATGTTACTGCAGTGAAATTTGTTCTCAACATTTGACCCATTTCTTGGAGCGGTGAGGCACAGCTGTGCCACGCTCAGGAATAATTTAATTACTGTAGTATATTTGACCCCCCATTTGGCCGGGTCATACCATACCATACCATTCTACAACAACATACTGAAATGAGTGGAATCCAATGGCTTCCATTATTATCATACTCTGCGTGCCCAAAACAGCAGATCCACAAACTGTGACGCGTTGTGTGAGCTTGTAAACTGGACATTTTCACTTAATTTTCATGCTGACCTACTGTACATTATACCATGCCCAAAAGAATGGATGCTAGGTTCTGCGTGGTTGAATGTAAACGTGTTGTTATTAGGATGCTAGGTTTCATGTGGTTTACCCCATTGAGACCTGAGAGCAAAATGTCTACAAATGTCTTCTAAATCATGTTTATGAAAAAACTCAGTGGTTCTCAAACTTTTTCATGTCAAGAACCCCCCAAAACCTCAAATATTTGCACACATTCTCACAATTCTTTTAATGGCTAAAGTTTAAAAGAATACTTTAAAGTGGTTTTCTTTAGCTAAGGTCTTAATGCGTTCATGTACATGTTTGTGTTTATAGGATGCGTGTGCGGCGCTGCTCCAGGACCTCATAGTGGAGGTGGAGCGCGGCCGGGTGAAGAGTCTGACCACAGCGCGGGAGGAGGGGGCGGAGCCTGGAGGCGGGAGGGCGCCGCCGCGCGCAGGCGGAGCAGCAGGCTTCACCCTGGTGATGGACGGCCGGACGCTGGGCTGGGCGCTGCAGGAGGACCTGAAGGAGGCCTTCCTGGAGCTGAGCGGGCGCTGCAAGGCGGTCATCTGCTGCCGCTCCACCCCGCTGCAGAGGAGCCAGGTGGTCCGCCTGGTCAGGGACCACCTCAAGGTCATGACCCTGGCCATAGGTGAGGAGGACCACACCCAACGCCTCATATATATATATATATATATATATATATATACATATATATATATACATGACGGGCAAGGAGCGAGCGTTCTGATGGCGATATCACGCAGAAAAATCATGTTATGAACCAATAAAATAACCAATAAATAGTAGCGTGTAGTTCTCAACCAATAAAAAATGTTTGGCGCCGCGAAACCTTGCTCAAATAGAGACTCTATGCGAGGGAATATAAGAGGGGTGGACGACGTCGCTGCACACTCGCGTTGCGTCAGGACAGTCTAAATGAAAAACATGCATAAGTCTGATGTAATTTACACATCCTACCTGGGTCACGTTTTTTCCCCATTCTGAATTCCCAGACTGAATTCCCACACTAACAGGTGGATTTTAGCAAAATGCCTCAAATGCCTCAAATCATCCAATTGCCATCAATGGTGTAATAACAAATGGCACCCTTTTCACATTGGACTGTTATAGCGCCACCAGGAGGCCACAACCTGACCTGGCCTGGTGGAGACCTGTGCCCTTTCATACATAAATGTAGCTCAAAGTGCTTTACAGAGCAAAAAAGATAATAAAAACAAAAGCAAAACAAAACAGCATTAAAACAGGCATGCAGTTAAAACAATAGGACAATAATGCAGTGTCAAATCAGGAGAAGGCAGTGGTACAAAGATAAGAACAGATAAACTAAGGCAACGACATAAAAAACAAAACAAAAAAACAAGCAGTAATACAATACAGTGAGGACGTGAATAACAAAAAATAAAAGATCATTTAAAAGCAATGCTGTAGAGGTGGGTCTTGAGCTGAGCTTTAAAAATGTCTACAGAGGCTGCCTGACGAAGGCACAGTGGGAGCTTGTTCCATGCCGACGGCCCGTAGAAGCAAAAAGCTGCTTCCCCGTATTTTTTAGTTGCCATTTTTTTAGGCAAAGCGAGCAGGCCAGCAGTGGAAGACCTTAGGGAGGCAGTCATGTAGGTAGGAAGGTGCGAGACCATTGAGAGCTTTATAGACAAGTAAAATAATTTTAAAATCAATCCTAAAAACAACAGGAAGCCAGTGCAGTGATGCCAAAACTGGAGTAATATGTTCTCTCATCTTAGTTCTAGTTAAAACTCTAGCTGCTGCATTTAGGACAAGTTGTAGTCTGTCAGTGGAGGAGCAAATACAACTTTGGAAATGTGTTAGAGTCTAACAAGTGAAATAGCTATAGATTGATGATGTAATTTACACATCCTACCTGGGTCACGTTTTTTCCCCATTCTGAATTCCCAGAGACTTGTCTTTCGCGTCAAATAAGAACTGTGTTCCAAAAATAAACCTATTATCCTGGTGGTTTCAGAATCGACAGACTGTGAGAAATCACTAATGTTTATTGCCGGCAAATTAGTATAATTTTTGCTAGAAACAGACTATCAAATTACCGTAATGATACAGAGCCACCTCCCCGACAATATCGCAGAGACAGTGTGGGGTTTTTTTTTGGACCACAATTCTTATAAGAGACGATTTTAAGAATCCCAATGTTATTTTCCATAGAGAAAATACTTCCGGGAACCAGGGGACGAGTGAGTAACGCCAGGACGACTTCAGGAATCCTCTCTGCAACCTACAAGTTACCTCACCATTTAAAAAATAGCAATAGCTCGTCCTTTGACAACAGGTCCAGTCCTTACTCCTCCTCTTGTTACCTATTGAACCACGTTTTCAATGAAAGAAAGTGTATACATATCTCTGAAGGGACAATAAAGACATCATTATTGCACATGTAGGTACTGTAGAGTGTAGATGAATGTTCTGGTTAATGTTCCAGGGTGACGAGGGTGATCTTGTTTTGAACCTTTTTAAATTACGGTTCAAATGGAGAGCAGATGTATGAAGCATTCTGATGATAAAACCGTGATATGTTTGGTGGTGTTTTCATAGGTCTATGTGCCTTCCACGTTCTGGCTGACAATCCTGGACGCTTTCTACCAGAGCCTTGTCTGCTTCTTTGTGCCTTATTGTGTAAGTAGTACACTAATATTACACACTGGACTGTAAGTATAGTATACACACAGACAGTACATACTGTAAGTAACATGTATACTGTAAGTAGAGTACACATACAGTACATACTGCAATAGTACATACACTACAAAATTCTGTTTGTAAGCGTAATGTCGAGGAGGTTTAAATAAAGATGAAGTCATGTCTGAGAGTCATGACTGGGTTTCATTTGCATTGAGATCTCATGTAAGTCTGGACTGGTTCCTTGCTGGAGTAAAATCAATTTCTATACTGTATGTAACGGGTATCGAACAGCTCTGGTTTTGAAGTCACAGAATGCTCTGACAGCACTTCATCTAACAGGCAGAGGAGATGGGAATTAAGTAGCGGTGGCATTTTCACTGTTTGTTCTTCAGGCACATGCATAGTCAGACATTAACAATATGAATATGTGTGTTATTTCTCTCCAGGCATATCAGGGTCCGACATTAATATTAGATTGTGTATTATTTCTCTCCAGGCATATGCAGGGTCCGACGTTAACTATAATGTTATATTGTGTATTATTTCTCTCCAGGCATATGCAGGGTCCGACGTTAACTATAATGTTATATTGTGTATTATTTCTCTTCAGTTATATGCAGGGTCCGACGTTAACTATAATGTTATATTGTGTATTATTTCTCTTCAGGCATATGCAGGGTCTGACGTTAACTATAATGTTATATTGTGTATTATTTCTCTTCAGGCATATGCAGGGTCCGACGTTGGCGTGCTGGCGTTTGGTTCTCCCATCAACACGTCTGCCCTGTTCATCATCTTACTGCATCAGGTCATAGAGAGCCGCACTCTGGTGAGACCCCTGACCCCTGACCCCTGCTACACCTAACTGATAGATTATATTCACTGACCACATTCCCGGTGCGCATTCGGAAATGCCCACCGGGAATGTGGTCAGTTTGTTGAGTGTGGTGGGCGGTGACGTCACAGAGTGCGTTCAGTGTGCCTAATTTACGAACGACCACAGCTGTGACGCATTCACATGAATCACACCAGACGACCCCAGCTTCAGGGTAGGGTCGCTCAGTGCGGGCACTCGGCACACCCGGTGCGCCGTGCACTGGATTTTCGAACGACAACGCACTGAGTGCACTGAATAAACGAACGACAAGAGAGCACACCAGTGCGTTCAGGGCGCATTTCCGAACGCGCCCTATATTCACTCTTGGCCCGGGCCGGCCTAGTGGTCCTGTTTGCAGCTATAGGCTGCTGATCCAGCCTGACAGCGCGCTGCGGGTTCCACTCCCGGTCGCCGACGACCTTTGCTGCGTGTCACTCCCCATCTTAACCCTTTTTGGTGTTTTAAACATAATGTTATAATTTAGCTATTGAAAAATAGCAGATCTACAAGCTTATAGTGCGCTACGAGTTTGTAGGTCTGCTATTTTTGAAAAATCGTGAAAATATTTATTTCAGAAAACTGGAGGATTTAGAAGATTTTTTATTTATTTCGACGTCAGGCCTGAATGGGTTAATTAATACATGATTCTTCTTGTAATGTTCCAACGGCATAAGATCGAAATAAACCATTCATTCATCTCTCTCTCCCCCTCCATTTCCTGTCAGATTACTGTACACTTCCAAATAAAGCCAGAAAAAGGCCAAAGAATATCAGAAAAGAAAGATATTCACTCTGTGAGAGCCATGCCCTGCTCCACCTGTGTTTTTAAAG
Source organism: Protomyctophum parallelum (assembly GCF_964188405.1). Taxonomy (NCBI): domain Eukaryota; kingdom Metazoa; phylum Chordata; class Actinopteri; order Myctophiformes; family Myctophidae; genus Protomyctophum; species Protomyctophum parallelum. The sequence continues at coordinate 40,386,788 of NC_139718.1, read as the reverse complement.
TAGAGTCCTATCCCACATTTCGCCACAAGGTGGCAAATCCGCCTGTGAGTTTAAGGTGACCAAGGTTGGTGAAGTCTAGTTTCTGGAGAAAGAGAGAAAAGAACAACACCGAAACTGACTCCGTTTTTTCCCTATTCAGTATTTAAGTCCGACGTCATTTTGTAGTGCTACATTACATCCGGGTCCAAGTGGCACCAGCTCCCGTCCGCATCTCATTGTAAATAGAATATCTAAATGCGTGAATCAGATACATTAAGCTAATCATCTGTGGACCCCCAGAATCGTTTGGGGACAATCATTTGTTTTGACCCTGTTGTTGTTGTTGTTCCAGTTTGGAAACCATTGCCTTTGTTTTTCACCACCTTCTGCAGTGACTTCCGCTCCAAAACAGTACAGACAGTTTAAGCCACAGCTGTGATGCAGCAGGCGAGGGTACTTTCTATGGTGGTGCAATGCTAGACATTTTGTCAGGGTCCTGATGATGACATTAGATGAAGTTAGTTGGGCTTTCCTACTTCTAGCTTCCACCACCCGGTTCTGTCATATGATGTCATTTTGTGTGTGTGTGTGTGTGTGTGTGTGTGTGTGTGTGTGTGTGTGTGTGTGTGTGTGTGTGTGTGTGTGTGTGTGTGTGTGTGTGTGTGTGTGTGTGTGTGTGTGTGTGTGTGTGTGTGTGTGTGTGTGTGTGTGTGTGTGTGTGTGTGTGTGCGTGCGTGTGGCAGTCTGGTGTTCCCTGACAGGACGTTCTATCTGTGTACTAAGACAGGTGTGGAGGCAGACGAGTGGATCAGGATACTGCAGTGGAAACTGATCTGCAAGCTCACAGTGTGGTGCGAAGCGATGCATTGTGAGCTTGTAGACCTGCTAGTTTGGGGCCCGCGCAAACATCTGATTTATTGTTTGGGTTTTGAGCTAAAACGTTTGGTGCCATAGAAAAGAACAGTGGTTTTCAACCAGTGGTCCGGGGACCACTAGTGGTCCTTGAGGAGGTTCCAGGTGGTCCCCAGCTATAAATGAAGGAGTTGGTAACCAATTGGACCTTGGACTCTCGAGAGTGTAAAAGTTTAATTTTATGCTCTCAAGATTTAAATTACCGGTATTGTTAAACATCGGCATTACGTAACTTACAAGTTGGCCTGTTATCTCTCCTTATAGTACCACATCAATACAGCAGGGAATTGTGGACAAAATCTTATTCAACGACAACAAAATATTCTTTTTGGGTCTGAGAGGCTACATCTCATCGAATGGTCTGTCCGTGGCTCAAATGCAGAATAAATAATGGGCCTTGAGATGAAAAGGGTTGAAAACCACTACCACAGAAGACAGGGAAGCACCATAACATTTATGGAGAACATATTACAGTATATTCCAATCTGAATGAGCTCTATAAAGAACACTTTCTCATCATACAATGTGTTAGTATTGTAACTAGGGATATTCCATCACGTTGTTTGGCTCCCGATCCGATTATTTGATTTTGAGTATCTGCCGATACCGCGGCTTTTCCCGATTCTTTTTGTAGAATACATAATATTATGCCATATGTCAATAGTACAATATACGAAATCACAGACAATATCCTAGTCTAATATCATGATATGAATATTATAATATTGATACTAGGGATGTCCCGATCACGTTTCCTTGCTCCCAATCCGATTCCAATCATTTTGAAAATGACGTGATCGGCATCCATTTCCGATCACGTGATTGGATGGGGATGACCCTAATTGAAGTGTGTGTACTCATCATGATGGCTTTGTTTCCAGGCTCAGTTCAGAAAAGGTCGGTGACAGCCAGCCGGGCGACACAGGACAGCGCCACCACCAGGACAGAAGAGGGATGGACGTCTCTGAACACATGGACATTAAGAATATGACCAGTACACTTCACACACTGGTACCATGTGTTGCCAGGTTTTGCTAGAGAAACATGCGACCAAGCCCCAAATAAGCGACCAGGGCCGGTCAGTCAAACGCTAATCTAATGTTGTTTTAGAGCACTGGACCCATGTCTGGGTCTCAAACATGTTCATGTTGTCAACATTTATGTTGTAAAATGTTTCAAACGCATTCCCTGGTTTGCTATTTGAAAGTAGCAGATCTAGTGTCTTGTAGATCAGCTATTTTCAAGTAGCTGAACTACACTTTAGAAGCAATAAGCCACAACTAGCAATATTTTAAAGGAAATCAAGGCCAAAGTGGCTTAATATCTGTGCTGTCTGGCAGAAACCCTATGCAATGTATTGTCCACTCAACACGGCCTCATCAAAGTTGTATGGTGACTTTATACATCGTCAGATACTTGCATGTAAATTACTGTAAATCATCACTTTACTCAAATCCAAGATAAGAGGTTTGAGAATCCAATAGTGTTTAGTAGTCAGAAGCACGTTTTAATGCTTTTCATTGGTTCAATATTTGTAAACCCCTTCCATAGCACTTGATTTATAAATAAAGACATTTTGTCAAACGGAGATAGGAGATTTACTTTGCGCTGGACAGCCACAGACACAGCAACACTGGCTGGTACCAACATGATGGCTCCACTGGACAGCCACAGACACAGCAACACTGGCTGGTACCAACATGATGGCTCCACTGGACAGCCACAGACACAGCAACACTGGCTGGTACCAACATGATGGCTCCACTGCCCCCGATCTGGAACTATTCAGGATGTGCATCCTACCCGTTTTCTGTCAATGAATGATGACTCTCTGATAACACGGCCATTTTATACTGATATTTATATGAAATATAACTAGATGATTAATTTACTGCTGCTGCTCTTTTCCTTTTATTGATACGATACCTGTGTCTGACATAATGACTACCTTAATGTGTTGTGTATATGGACTGCAAATGAATTGCTCTTTGCGGAGATCAATGAAGTTGTTTGAATCTGAATAGGAGAGATGACCATGATACTGACCACGATGTGGTAATTCCACAAACATCTGTGCTGTCGACACTTTCACAAGACATAAGTGGATCTACAGAGAACAAATGGCCACCAAGTTCAGCTATAAGAAACTTTTTTTTCATTTATTTACTTTTATTTAATTGACTGGAAGCCCCCATATGTCCCATGTTAGACCCAGACCAAGCCTTTGATTCAAATGTCATCTACAGGCTTAGCAGATGAGATTAAGCTTGGTTTCTAAAAGTTGCATGTTGAGCAATTTGAGTAATTGGCATAATATGTTGACCAAACCATTAACAACCTATGCAAATCAAAATATCCCTATGACTTTGTGACTAGTGTCCACTCTCCCACAACAGCATATCTGCAAGACTGCAAGACATTGACCATATCGGTTTACCATGCGGTTAATAATATCATCGTATGTGGTCTTAAAGTATTTAAAATTGAGCAAACTTTCTTTTGTAAAATGTGTAGGCTATATGTACACCTACAGTAGGTGTACATAAAACCTTGTTGGACTGTTGGACACAATAGTAGGTGACCTACTATTGTGTCAAACAGTCCAACAAGGTTTTATGATCACAGCAATTGTTCACTTAGGGGCTGGACTCTGTTATTGTGGGAATTAGGTTTGTTAAAGACCTCTGTGCCAGTGGCCATGAGTTCATCTGAGAACACTGACACCAAAGAAAGATAATGTAATGTACCGTCTGATCCACACATAGTATGGCATTCTATCTATGGACTGATACTGCTTATTCAATCATGAATCAACAATTCACTTGTAAATCACATTCAGTTTTCCATCATCAGAATTCTCCTTTTCTTATTTTCACATGACATGTAGAAGTTTGTGAGGAAGCAAAGGATCTCACTTCCATGCAGTCTGTGGTGAACTTGTGGTTCAATACCGCCCCCGACTGGTGGAGTCACGTTAGGTCAGGGCACCATCCTGTTCAACATAAGTCTGGCTTTTAACAGTGGTTCTCAACGTGAGGGCTGTTAAAAGGCCAATTATGCAAAAAAAACATTTAAAAGTTTAAAATTAAAATCACAGGATTTATGATGGGTTTATGATGCCTATTCTAATAAACAGCCTACTGTTGTACACGCACAGCAGCATTAAAAGCCACACAACAATAATAATTTAGTGATACATCTGACGTGTGTGTGTGTGGCCATGGAGGCCTGTAGCTCTTCATGGTATCTCTGTTCAGTCCAGTCAGATCACAGCTCATTTGTAAACAGCCTCTCTGCTATAAATTCACCCCCATTCATTCCTGAGCGTCACCCTTTTCTTTTCTTGTATCACGACTATACTTTTAGAACGGAAACAAACGGATACCAGGCTTTCCTCCGCGGTGGAAAGCGAGGAAGCATTGTGACTCTTTTATTAGAGCTATGTGACTCTGTTGTGTTGTTCAGAACTTCAGAACCATGGACAGCTCCTCTCCTCGTGTCTCTGATAGAAACGATGCGTGCTGTCTATCCGTCGTGAAATTCACTATATAGCTGCCATACACGCACACAGCACACACACACAGAGAGACACACGCGCGCACACTCCTGGAAGTCCTACATGGGGAGCTCCTGTGCAGGGACTCAGGAAGCTCACAGAGGTTTCAAAAATGTTCATATATTTATTCAGCATTTGAGCCACGGACCACCATGTGATGAGATTTAGCCTCTCATTTGAGCCACGGAGCACCATGTGATGAGATTTAGCCTCTCATTTGAGCCACGGAGCACCATGTGATGAGATTTAGCCTCTCATTTGAGCCACGGAGCACCATGTGATGAGATTTAGCCTCTCATTTGAGCCACGGAGCACGGACCACCATGTGATGAGATTTAGCCCCTCAGACCCCAAACTAAAGAATATTGTTGTTACCGTTGGATAAGATTTCTGCCCACAATTCAATGCTCTATTGATGTGGTACCATAGGAGAGATTACAGGCAAACGTTGCTCAAAATAACACTTATTCTACATCTTTCTTTCATTTTACACTCTCAAGAGTGAATGATCTATAAGGGTCCATTTGGTTACCAACTCTTTCGGGACCACCTGAAACCTCCACAAGGCTCACTTGGTGGTCCACGGACCACTGGTTGAGACTTTTTAGATTACATTTGTACCAAACTTGTTTTTCACATGCGCCTTCATGCTTAAAGAATGTATTGTTTCTCTCTGTGCGGAGAGACCTTGAACCATGAAAGCACTCCTGTTCAGAAGGGAGTGACTGTCAGTCGGTCTCACTGCGAAATGTTCTTGTTAAACTATTTGATTAACTAAATATCCTTTAAGTGACACATTCAAGGTTCGAGCACAGTACAAACTTATAACATAATTATTATTCCACACACATTTCCATCAGTATCTTAAACCACTTCATACCATTTATTCACTTTTATAGAAATATGTGTTACTATATTGTATGAGGTGGTTTGTCGACTCGTATCACATGTTCCAGGTCCTGTAAGACCGAACGTACTTCAACACCTTCAGAATACATTTTTAATAACCAGGAACTGACCGAGAACAAAGCTAGGTCACCGGAATTCAACTTTAAGTATCTTTTGATATCTAATTCCTCCAGCCACCCATAACTGCCTCTGCCTGGGGGGACATTCCTGGTCTCTGAGTTCATGTGGATGGAGAATGGCTGATTTAACTCAGAGAGGTGTGTGCATTGTGCTAATCTACAGTATAATGCACACAGGGGCCCAAAATGTACTTATAGAAGTCACACTGATTGTGAACACTTGTACGGTACCTGGATCAACATCCGTACTACCCGGGTTGGGTCCACTTGGGAAAGGTGCAGGTCTTGGGTATAGCCTATACACTTCATGGGTACTTGGGTACAGTATCTGGTGTGAAACCCAGATACTGTACCGAAGAGTCGACCATTCCAGGTCGTAACGTTGGTTTTCAATAGATTATCCATCCTGCAGCATCGTGTCGTGTGAGTGTGGCCTTTTCTTCACCTTTAGACTTACGCAACCAATAGGAAGCAATACTGCTGTGCATCCTTCTCCTGTTTGTGTGAATGCCAACACAGAAGCACTGTAGCACACTACATCATCTATTTGACCTCTCGCTCCCTCCCTCGCCTCACTCTCAGGTATGGGCGGGGGGGGAAAGCAAAATACCAGTATATCAACAGTAAAAGACACAAAGTACAAAGGACATAAAGAGACGGACATTTATTGACATTCAGTTAAGATTCTGGACAGATACTGGTACATGGTTAATGTTAAATTGGCAGTTTATTTTCCATAAATGTTTAAAATAAAAAATGCTTTGGAAAATGGACATAAATAATGTCAATGATACATGATTTACATCAAGCTATCTAGGTTTTGTAGCATTTAAAAAATATATTAGGCCTTAAATGTTATTACAAATGAAAAGTATATTATATTTTGCTGCGCATTTGTAAAAAATATTGGGTCTTAAATGTTATTACAAAAATATATTATTATTTTGCTGCACATCTGTAATCAAATAGTACAAATAAAATTGTGCCAAGTGTTCTTGGGCCCAATTGTTCCAGTTGCCTTTCCTGTCCCATAGTTTAGTTAAGTTCAGTATTTGCACACAATTACACATAGTATACAATCAACACATCTCTCTCACTACAGACTACAGTCCATGCCTGTACTGTACTGTAGTTCCACCACTGCTCTCCACATGATGTACATTACTGTACATGGAATACATTCTGTGTAAATCATCTTTATACCTGTGTAATTACTACAGCTATTGTTAAACACACTTGTTAGAGAGAGAGAGAGAAAGAGAGAGAAACATAATGGTGTCAACTAGAACCAAAACTGGTTCGCTGAAGGACCTTTCAGACCAAGGTTGTTTGAATAGCCCTTTAAATGAAGGGTTCTATAAAAAAAACATGAAAAGGTCCCTCAAATAATTACAACTGAAAAGGTTCTCTAGAACAGTGATAAAGGTACAGTTGAAAAAAAACAAAGAGTATTATAAAAGCTCTCTGTAAAGGCACAGAGGAACTCCATCTGATCACTACCGTCACACTGCTTCAATGAACCACTTTAATCCTGATCCTAGGATCAGAGGTCAGAGTTTAACCCATTCTGACCTGAGATCAGATTCATACGAGGTTTCCACTGGACGCACCATAGAGTATATATGAATAGAGAACGACACCCAAGTTCTCCTCCCATCCACTTGCATTAAGTTGCTCAAAAGCGCATGAGGCGATTACACTCCTCCTTCCTGGTAGGAACAGAGTGCATTCTGGGATGGATTTGCCTCAAACACATGAACGCGCTGCCGTTGACTATCATTGAGCCGTTTGTGCGCGTTCACGTATGAAACATTCGTTCACGTGTCATGGCCTCAAACACATGAACGTGCACAATGATAGTCAACGGACCAGCGCTGGCTCGAGCTGCAATGACAAATTCGGCCACTATGTCCATTTCGCCTCAGGGTTTCCTCCGGGTGCCGTCTCTATTCATATATACTCTAAGGGACACACACTGGTCTGATTAACCCATTCTGACCTGAGATCAGATTCTAAAAATGTCAGTCGTTCTTCGATTTTTCAAAAATAGCAGACCTACAAGCTCGTAGCGCGCCACTCGGTGGCGCGCTATGAGCTTGTAGATCTGCCATTTTTCAATAGCTAAAGCATAACATGATGCTAACACCAAAATGGGTTCCCGTTCAGAATGGGTTAAACCCTGTCTGCAGTGAACACCTCGTTTCATCCAGGAGACATGAAGGAAAAATAGATTTATAAAAGCTTTCTCTGTAAAGACACACAGTAACTCCGTCTGATCAATACATCACACTGCTGCTCAAATCAATGAACCACTTTAACCCTGGAGAGACATGTAGAAGTGTAGAGTTTTTAATCAAATGAAAACTGCTGGTTTAACCCATTAAGACCTGAGGGGCCGATTCTACACATTGCCTAAATCACTAGTTCTCAAACTGTTTCCTGCCCAAGGACCCCCAAAATGAAGAGCAGATTTGCATTAAATTCTAAATTATTTTAAATTATGTTTCGAAAACAATCTTTTTCAAAACATAGCAGAGGTTAATGTATCTACGTGTGTGAGATGTGTCTCAGAGGTTAACATCTGTCCTACAAACTGAATTATTAACCTTCAAATTTCTTGAAGCAGACTTTGCTGGAGGCGTCTGCAGAGAGCATCTCGTTGAGCCAGGGGAGCAACGGAGAGACGTCGTGGAACATAGAAGGTTGGTCCTTCCATCCATCCTCGTAGAGGACACCATGCAGGTCATTGATCAGGCTGTCCTTCTCCTCACAGCTAAGCGGTCCACCCAAATCATTCTGTAACAACAACAAACAAGTTGTGTTTTTTAGAGTGTGTTTTATCTGTAATTATCATGTTTATGTTTCCATCTCTATGTCACTCACCCAGGAGGGATAGGTCTTATCGCCTGCAATACAGATCGTAGCGTTGGTGATCCTTTTGACCATCCAAGGCTTATCAGCATAGTCCCGTCTGCACTGATCGGTTGTGATCGTCGTGGCTGAGCCTTCACGGAGAACGTCATTGGAATAATCTGGAGGAACACACACAGTATTCATAGTCAGGACATTGTATACAGAGGAAAAATATATTCCATTAAAAATATATACATGTTTAACCACTTGTTTACCTATAATGACTTTATAATGGGGTGTATGTATGTATGTATGTATTTGGTTAAAATGGGTAGGGTTTAAAAAAAGACAAGAGTTTGCTCTGGTGCACTGGCCTAAAAGTGGGTCCTTAAAAACTGCTAAAACTTCTGAAATGTATGTATGTAGGTATGTATGTGTGTATGTATTTTAAAAGGGGAGGCTTTTTTGTAAGAATCCTTGCCCGCAATACCTTCATATATTTAAAATGAGTCCAAAATAGGGTTACCAGTGAAGGGCAAACTGCCTATTCACTGGGGACTATGCAAGGCAGAGGCGTCCACCCCCCTGAGTCCAAGTTTAAGCTAGACCGCATACCTAAAATGTATGTATGTATGTATGTATGTATGTATTTGGTTAAAATGGGTAGGGTTTAAAAAAAGGCAAGAGTTTGCTCTGGTGCACTGGCCTAAAAGTGGGTCCTTAAAAACTGCTAAAACTTCTGAAATGTATGTATGTAGGTATGTATGTGTGTATGTATTTTAAAAGGGGAGGCTTTTTTGTAAAAATCCCTGCCCGCAATACCTTCATATATTTAAAATTAGTCCAAAATAGGGTTACCAGTGAAGGGCCAACTGCCTATTCACTGGGGACTATGCAAGGCAGAGGCGTCCACCCCCCTGAGTCCAAGTTTAAGCTAGACCGCATACCTAAACCATACTCTAAAACCCAATGGTAAAATGGATATAAGAAAGGACATTAATAAAACAACCTAAAACCAAACAGGAGTAAAAGTTCACAGCAAGGCCTGGATACCATTTATTTATTTTACAGAAAAATGAACAGGAAGGGGATAAAAATCAACTTCTTTCATTAAGACCAGTGGGTGTTACAGTTTGTAATTTTTTTATCCATCTGTGTTCCATGAGTTTCCGCTGTCCACTGGTCCATCGGACTCCACATTCCAGACCTGAAATGATGAGGTTAGCGATAGGATGGGATTGAAAGTGTGTGTATGTCTGCTCGTTGGATGTGATATAAGTGTTGTTTGAGGCGTGTTTCTAGTGTGTGTCCGGTTTCTCCTATGTAGTGTTTATGACATTGTGTGCAGGTGATGATGTAGACTATATTGGGTGTGGTCAGAGACAGGGGGTCCGTGATGGGGGAGGAAGTGTGACTATGGGGGTTGTTGATGAATTTGCGGGGTTTGAAATGGAGTGTATGTGGCTGTGGGGGCTTGGGAGGTAAAGTGGAAAATTTGGAATGCACAAGGAGGTCACCCAGGTTCTTATTCCTTCTAAGTGCCGAAATTATTTGATGTGTTTGTAATGGGGGGTAGGATTGTTGTGTGGTGGTGAAATTCTGTTTAAATTTGTGGTGTAGTGGTTGGAGTGTATGTGAAAATGTGGTTATGAATGGGAGTAGTGTTGTAATGGTAGAGGAGCCGATGGCCTGGATGGTGGGAGAAGAAGAGTTGGAGGAGGGAAGACCTAGAGGAGAGGGTAATGTGTGGGCCCCGTCCAGGTCCGTCCCTGTCCCCGCGCTAGAGAGAGGCTGAGGTGGCTGGGGAAGAAGGCTAGGATTGAGGTTAGGGTTAGAAATGGGGGTGAGAGGGTTAGGGGTAGGAGGCAGAGTGTTTGTGGAGAGTGGCTGGGTGGGGGAGAGAGAGGCCAGGGCATTGCTCCTGATGGTGCGCAAAAACCTTTTGCTGTAACCTCTCCTTCGGAGGACTGTAAAGAGTGTGTGTGTGGCCTGATTAAAGTGTTCCCTATTGGATGAAATCCTGAAAAACCGAATGATTTGTGATTTGATGATTCCTGCAAAAGTGTGCTTTGGGTGGTAGCTGTGTTTATGGAGTAGTGCGTGTGTGTCTGTGTCCTTAAAATATTTTTTTGTCAGTAGTTGTTTATGTGTAGGATCTATTGTATGAAAAAATACGGTGGTGTCCAGGAAGTTAATCTCTGTTGGATGAATTATGTGTTTGATGGTTATGGAAGCATGGTGTGTGTTCAAAATCTGTAAAAATGTATCAAACTGTTGTAAGGTGTGTGGCCAGAGCCCTATGATGTCATCTAAAAATCTGAAATACATGGTAGGTTGTAGTGGACACTTTGCCAAGGCCTCTCTCTCCCACTCACTCATGTATATGTTAGCATAAGCAGGTGCAAATTTCTTGCCCATAGCTGTGCCCTCTATCTGTAAGTAATGTTTGTTATTAAATGTGAAGTCATTGCAATTAAGACTAAGTTCTAATAGTTGTAAAATGGCATTGTCTGGTCTAGTGTTGTCCGGGTGTGTCTGGAAAAGGTTTCTAACTGCCTGTAAACCAGTGGCTGTATGTATGTTAGTGTAAAGGCTGTCAATGTCTATGGTGAAAATGTATGTGTGTGGTGGCACGGCTATGGGCTTGATTTTTTCCAGGAAATCATATGTGTCTCTTAAATAACTGGCGTGTATGGTGGAGAGGGGGTTGAGGAAGTGGTCTATGTATTGTGCTATGTGGTAGGACTCACTGCTGCAGTCTGACACTATGGGTCTGCCGGGAGGCACCTCGAAGGGAATAGTCCAAGTCTGGGGATCCTTATGGATTTTGGGTAGTAGATAGAAAATCCTAGGTCTGGGGTTATCGGGTCCATAGAGGAAGTCGCGTTGTTTGGAGGTGATGTAGTTTTGGTGATAAAGTGTTGTAATGATTTGTCTGAGTTTGATCTGAGTCTGTGGTTGTATGCTGGCTGCTATGTGAGTGTAGTATCTAGTGTTGGAAAGTTGTCTGTTGGCTTCATATGTGTATTGGAAATTATCTAGAATGACTATTTTTGAACCTTTATCAGCTGGTTTAATAACTATTCGGGTGTTGTTCCGCAGTGTTGTGATGCTGTTCCGTTCGTCTGTGGTCAGGTTGTCAGGTCTGTCTGGTGGTGGGTGGTACTGATTAAGTGTATGGTTATCTAGCTGTATGAGGTCTCGTATCCTGCCGTCCACCTGGGAGAGTTTTGGCTCCCAAGTGGAGGGCAGGACAAAAGGTGTACGTCCGTCTGTCTGTGTGTTTTGGAAAAAGTCTATTAGTTTAAGTCTCCTATGGTATCTGTGTGTGTCCCTTCGAAGTGCCTCCCAATCTGTCCCTGTGGGTCGAGGAATGTAGGCGAGACCCCTCTCCAGCAACTGGACCTCTGCGGCCGTGAGACGGACGGACCTGGACAGGTTCAACACATTGGAGTGGGGGTCAGGTGCTGGTCGGAGGGACTGAAGGGCTGTTGGACGTTGAGAGGAAGAGGAAGAGGGGGGAAGAATGGTGGTGGACGGTGTGGGAGAGGGGGGGAGGGAGGGGGGAGGGGGGAGGAGGAGGAGGAGGAGGAGGAGGAGGAGGAGGAGGAGGAGGAGGAGGAGGAGGAGGAGGAGGAGGAGGAGAGGAGCCTGTTGGGAACAAGGCCGGTGCCAGAGGAAGGGGAGAGGTAGGGCAGGAATCCAGGCCTCGGCTCCTGTTTAAAGAAAATTTAGATGTGTGCACCAGTGGTTGAATATTTTGACTGCTGTGTTGTGTGTCCAGTGTATGTTGTCGGGTTCTGTGTGAAACTGCTCGGGGTCAACTGGTGGGATGTATGGGAAATGTGTGGAGATGTACTGGTTCATGAGTGTGAGGTTCTTTTTCTGTTTGACTGTTAGGAACTGGGAGAAGTTGATGAGGGGGATATGGATGGTGGCGTTTGGAAAGGTCCGTTGTGCCTCCCTGTGCATCCCATTAAGCTGCCTATAGGAGGTCTGGTCTGTATCATTGTCCTTGCAGTTGATGCCCACCGAGAGAATCAGCACAGTCCCGTCTGCACTGATCGGTTGTGATCGTCGTGGCTGAGGCTTCACGGAGAACGTCAGAGGGCCTTAGGCAACCTGGAGGAACACACACAGTATTCATAGTCAGGACATTGTATACAGAGGAAAAATATATTCCATTAAATGTATGTATGTATGTATGTATGTATTTGGTTAAAATGGGTAGGGTTTAAAAAAAGGCAAGAGTTTGCTCTGGTGCACTGGCCTAAAAGTGGGTCCTTAAAAACTGCTAAAACTTCTGAAATGTATGTATGTAGGTATGTATGTGTGTATGTATTTTAAAAGGGGGGGCTTTTTTGTAAAAATCCCTGCCCGCAATACCTTCATATATTTAAAATAAGTCCAAAATAGGGTTACCAGTGAAGGGCCAACTGCCTATTCACTGGGGACTATGCAAGGCAGAGGCGTCCACCCCCCTGAGTCCAAGTTTAAGCTAGACCGCATACCTAAACCATACTCTAAAACCCAATGGTAAAATGGATATAAAAAAGGACATTAATAAACCAACCTAAAACCAAACAGGAGTAAAAGTTCACAGC
>NC_139718.1:40187369-40373656 GCF_964188405.1 Protomyctophum parallelum | reverse complement strand
CATCATGTTATGCTTTAGCTATTGAAAAATAGCAGATCTACAAGCTCATATCGCGCCACCGAGTGGCGCGATACGAGCTTGTAGGTCTGCTATTTTTGAAAAATCGAAGAACGACTGAATTTTTTTTAATCTGATCTCAGGTTAATCAGACCAGTGTGTGTCCAGTGGAAACCTCGTATGAATCTGATCTCAGGTCAGAATGGATTAACTAAAGACTTGGACCGCCAGGGAGACCCTCGCTGTAACCAAACAAACACTCAATGTGTCATTGAGCATAACCATGAGCATAATTGAGTGGTATATTAATGACAATGGCTATGGCAACTCCAAACGGCTCCAAAAACAGCAGGATGCCAGCACTATTTAACCCCACTGATTGCGAGAACAGAAAAATAAAAATTGGGTTGTGTATTCGAGTGTGTTCGGCAATACAGATTGGCTCGCCAGGAACTGTCCACCTACCTATTCTCAGACTATAGCCGAGTGATGAATTCATAAAAATGGCTATGCCCAAGTCCAAACAGCCCAAAGACACACGACGCCAGCCAGGCACTATATCAGCTTTGGTCAATCTAAATTGCGCTCGTTTTCTTTTTAATTTTTTATGTCGATAAATCACGTAACGCAATTCTCTTTCAAAATGGGCTTATATTAAATGCATTTTTGTGCTTTCCCTAAGCGGTAATCTCGGCACACCTGGAAAGGAGAGGCTCTCCGCGGCGGCAGCCCCCTGATCGGTTTGTTTTTCCCCCGGAATAAAATGTAAAGGTTTGAAATGAAAGTAAAACACGCGAGTTAGTTATATTCCCGGCAGGCAGGCAGGCAGCAGGTGAGCGAGGTCATGTGTTGTTGAGACTGATGGTGCTGCAGGTAATTACTGGGCTGAGCTGTGGATGGATGCACTCGCTGCAGAGACACAGAGAGAGAGAGAGAGAGCGGGGGGGGGGGGGGGGTGATGCTGTTCACAGTGGTGGAAAAAGTACTCAAATGTAGCTTGTAATTGTGGGGATGGCGAAAAGGCCTTTTTCTGCATTTTATCCCGCCGTGTCCCCTATAGGGTAGGTACCCTCACATGTTCCATGTTCTCCCCGTGTCCCCTATAGGGTAAGTACCCTCACATGTTCTCCCCGTGTCCCCTATAGGGTAAGTACCCTCACATGTTCTCCCCGTGTCCCCTAGGGTAGGTACCCTCACATGTTCTCCCCGTGTCCCCTATAGGGTAGGTACCCTCACATGTTCTCCCCGTGTCCCCTATAGGGTAAGTACCCTCACATGTTCTCCCCGTGTCCCCTATAGGGTAGGTACCCTCACATGTTCTCCCCGTGTCCCCTATAGGGTAGGTACCCTCACATGTTCTCCCCGTGTCCCCTATAGGGTAAGTACCCTCACATGTTCTCCCCGTGTCCCCTATAGGGTAGGTACCCTCACATGTTCTCCCCCGTGTCCCCTATAGGGTAAGTACCCTCACATGTTCTCCCCGTGTCCCCTATAGGGTAGGTACCCTCACATGTTCTCCCCGTGTCCCCTATTGGGTAGGTACCCTCACATGTTCTCCGTGTGTCCCCTATAGGGTAAGTACCCTCACATGTTCTCCCCGTGTCCCCTATAGGGTAGGTACCCTCACATGTTCTCCCCGTGTCCCCTATAGGGTAGGTACCCTCACATGTTCTGGTGAGTAGTTACGTCGTTTTGTATATTTCTAGGAATTCCAAAGCCTCGCACGGCAGTGGGAAAACTGCGACAGAGCACTGGATGGGTGTCCGGCAGGTCGTCAGTGGAGAGACTGGCTGACGCACTGGACCAGGGCTATAGGGTATAGGTAGCTTCACAAAAAAGCATGCATTAATCCTGGTCTCTATACTGCCTCTCCCTGGTCTGTGGTGTTTCTTCCACGCACTACGTCCTACCGGGTAAACTCCCACCCCCCCCCCCCCCCCCCCTGTCAGGTGAAAAGAAGTGGCCTGCTCACTCCTCTCGTATTGAAGGACGCATGAGCTCGGTTCGGGGCTCTCCCCAGGTTGGCAGAGCTATAGGGAGAGCCCAGGATTACATTTTAGGCAATATGGCACCGGGTGAAAAAAATGGGTTACAAAATCGCGGTTTGATTTATTTTTGTCACTGTTGCACACGCAGGAAATTGCATTGACCCATCCTATAAAAACTATAGGAGCAGGGAGCAGTGTGGCACTCTGGGAGCAATTAGGGCATAACCCATTCAGGACGGGAACCCCTCTTGGTGTTTTAAGCATTATGTTATACTTTAGCTATTGAAAAACAGCAGATCTACAAGCTCATAGCGCGGCACCCGGAGCTTGTAGATATGCTTTTTTTTTTCATTGTGAAAATGCGGCGCAAACCTTTGAATTCTTTCAGAGCGAACGTTTTTAACTCAAATCTTTGCTTCTGGGGGGGGGGGGGGGGGGGTTCCCTGGAACAACATATTTTGAGATTGGGGTCGGCGGCCAATTACATACAGTATATGTTTGGGGGTCCTTGACAACGACTGACGTAGAATCGTGGGTTTTTCAGAAAACTGTCAGGACTTAGAAGGCATTTGTAGAATCGTCCTCAGGTCTTTAATGGGCTAAGAAAGAGTGTTGCTCAGGGACACACATCGACACATTGCTGCATGGCTTCATGGCCACTGATCCTGGGACAACCAGGCGCCTTTGTGAGATTGCAGATTGGCTATTTTCAAATAGCCAAAGTATATACTTATAGGTATGAATTGGTTAACCCATTCTGACCTGAGATCAGATTCATACGAGGTTTTTCCGCCGGACACACACTGGTCTGATGAACCCATTCTGACCTGAGATCAGATTCTAAAAATGTCAGTCGCTCTTCGATTTTTCAAAAATAGCAGACCTACAAGCTCGTATCGCGCCACTCGGTGGCGCGATATGAGCTTGTAGATCTGCTATTTTTCAATAGCTAAAGCATAACATGATGCCGACACCAAAATGGGTGCCCGGTCAGAATGGGTTAAAGTTCAGTGGAGTAAATAGTACAATATTTGCCTCTGCAGATGTAGTGGAGAACAGAGAAGTGAAAGTATCAAAAACTGGAAACACTCCAGTGTAAAGTTAAAATTCCACTCAAGTAATACAAGTACAGTACAGTAATTGTACTTAGTTACTTCCCACCACTGGCTGGTGTGTGCAGAGAGCTAAGTGCACAGACAGGCAGGCAGCGGAGACAGAGTACAGGGGCCTCTTCGGGGCGGTGGAGTGGAGGCTCTCTCTAGCTCGGGCTCGGGCGCAATTTGCTGCGGAGATGGCTGGGCCATAAGTCAAGCAGAGGGTCTGCGGTGAAAGCTGTGCTCATTTGAAAGCTTCAAATTATAAACGAACCCGTTGGGGGAGTTTTTCCTGTTAAAACTTTTATGTGCTCCCCCGTGTTCCTAACTTCCTATATATATATGAAAGACAGGCACCCAATCAGTGGTTGCTGTTCCTATATGAAAGACATTCACCCAATGAGTGGCTGCTGTTCCTATATGAAAGACATTCACCCAATGAGTGGTTACTGTTCCTATAATATAGGAATTCCTATAATTCCTATAATATAGGAACAGTAACCACTCATTGGGTGAACGTCTTTCATATATTATATGAAAGACATTCACCCAACGAGTGGTTGCTGTTCCTATATGAAAGACATTCACCCAATGAGTGGCTGCTGTTCCTATATATGAAAGACATTCACCCAATGAGTGGTTACTGTTCCTATATGAAAGACATTCACCCAATGAGTGGCTGCTGTTCCTATATGAAAGACATTCACCCAATGAGTGGTTACTGTTCCTATATGAAAGACATTCACCCAATGAGTGGCTGCTGTTCCTATATATGAAAGACATTCACCCAATGAGTGGCTGCTGTTCCTATATGAAAGACATTCACCCAATGAGTGGTTGCTGTTCCTATATGAAATACATTCACCCAATGAGTGGTTCCTGTTCCTATATATGAAAGACTTTCACCCAATGAGTGGTTCCTGTTCCTTATATATGAAAGACAGGCACCCACTGAGTGGTTCCTGTTCCTTATATATGAAAGACTTTCACCCAACGAGTGGTTGTTGTCGGGCAACCACACTTATGCCCTCGATCCGATCGTACAACAGTGTCACACAAACGTACGTATCAAAGACGGCGACACGTGAAGAAACATGTACAGTGAAAGTATAGGTTAAGAATTGTCTGTGGGTTTTATGAATACTGAACCAGCATAATGTACCAGAAGAAAAAGTATAGGTCGGGAGTGGCTTATTGTCGGTATCAGCCGGTAACACGCGGGAGTCAGTCCCCGTTACAATGTGCTATAGAGTCCAAGGGAGGAGTCCCTTGTGGTGCGCGAACGCCCTCTAGGGGGTGTGCGACATGGTAATGAAAATGGTAATGGCGGTTTTATGGTGTTATTTAACACAAACGGCAACATCTGGTACGCCACTGTTGTAAGGAGATGTATAGAGCAGCCTCGTGGCTCTCAGTGCAGTGACATTCTGTGATTATTTGACATAATCGTATTTAAAAAAAAATAACATTTTCGGCCAAATACAACGAGACTGAGCGTTGGGGGTTGCGTCAGCTATATAGGTCAGGAAGTAACAGGGGGTGCACGGACAAAAAAAGGTTTGGGGACCGCTAGAGACCCCTGGATGCTGACGTGGAGCGCCACACCTGTATACTATCAGCTCCCTGTACTTTCTACACGACTTGCCACACCCAAGCCGTGCTACTCATCCGCTGAGTTGTTGGCGGTGCCCGGAATCGAACCCATGACCTTGTGGTCCAAAGACAGAGAGCTCTCTACCGACTGAGCTACCCGGACACAAAGCGCTAAGCAAGAGTTAACAGGCCTCTGCTTCGGCCGTCCAGTCGGGCGGAGCCAAAATAAATGGTTCCATGTCTCTGGAGCTCCGCCTCCAGCTGTTCTGAGGCCACGCCCTCTCTTCCGTCATGCTGTGCAAACAAAAACGAGTTTTTTTTACTACATATACATATACATATACATATACATATACATATACATATACATACATATGTACTTTTATTTGCATTGTAATCCCCAAAGGGGTATTTTAGATCGCCTCATATACGTACTGTTTGAAAAATAAACAAATCGTACAGGCCGCTTCACTCATATGGATATGAAGAATCAACTGACTGAGAGATAACGCTATTGTTACTGCTACTGAATTAGTTAGATTTTAGCTAGAAGCAGACTGTATCATACATATATGAGTGACTGACTGTCATAAACTATATGCAGAGACACCTCCCTGACAACACAGAGAAAGCTTCTTTATTTTTGGACCACATTTATATGAAACGATTTCAAGATGACCCCATGTTATTCTCCATAGAGCAATTACTTCGTGAACCAGGGGAATCGAGGGGACGAGCGAGTGACGTCAGGACGTTGGCGCGCTATAGTTCCTCGTTACTGATCCTAAAGAAGAGATGGGTTTCAGACAGCCGCTTATAAAAGTCTGTATATCTTCTGCAATGTTCTTTTCGTCATTCTCCCAAGTCTCTGAACGGACCCTCACATTTTCTCGTGAGGACAAGGAAAATGGTCCTCACTCACACTATGTCTATTTTGCCAATTCTAGCTTGACGAACCGAATAGTGGTGCACCACTCATCTATTGAACTCAATGCTATACCGTCCTATTCTTTTCATTTGACCATGGAATAGCAATACAAGTGAGAGCGCACGCACGCACACACACACACACACACACGCACGCACACACACACACACACACACACGACCCTCCCCCTCACGCCAGCTCCCTCCCCGGCGTCGTGCACATGGGGGTCAGTCACATCACGTACGCCTCCGCTCTCCTCAAGCACTCAAACACTCAGTTTAACCCCTTACATGACGACGACTACATTCTGTGACTTGAACTGAGATGTTGGCAAATTGCAATCCATTAAAAAAGGTCAAAGCCATCAGGGATTCCTTTTAGCCCTCTAACACCCGCATTCATTTCTACTTGCAAAAAATAGATTTCAACCTTACTACTACTTTGTACTACTAGGACTAAGACTAAAAAATATGTTTTTTTTTTTTTTTTTTAATAAAGTTTGATGAAAAATGTATAATAATTATATAATAATTATATAATAATATAATAAATTAATAATTTACATTTTGGGGATATCTTTCACAATAATGAATAAAACATGTTCTAGACATTCTAATGATCACAAAAAAACATATATTACAATTATTTTACCTACTTTTATTAGGGTAAAGGTCAAAAGTCTTAGGTTACAAAATGTTCAAAATTCAGTCATTCAGACATTTTTTATTTGTGTGAATTTCAGTCTCTGTGGGGGGTATTTATATGCAAATATCATGACCAATGGCATTGAAATGGCATTGCAATGAACATCACTGATGAAAAAAAAGAAATTTAGTAATTAAATTAAATAAAATTGTTGCTAAAAAGCAACGCTGGGTGTTAGAGGGTTAGGAAGGAAAAGAAAAACAAGACTCGAGGTCCTTGCAGACACGCTAACGCACTATTTTCAGCGAACGCTTTCCCCACAATAACATGAAGAGGCGCTAGTATAGCGCCCTGAGGGACTCCACTCAACCATACAGGGTTTATGTATAGAAGAGCCGTCACAATTACACATTTAAAGGAGAATTCCATGCTAGAAGGCTTTCTTACCTTTATTTGTAGTCGTTACGTCCCCACCAAAGAGGTCCAGGTGTTATTTTGTGCAAAGGCGCATTATTGGCTATTTCCCTACCATAAGCTCTCAATGAATTGAATTGAATTGCATTGAATTGAATGGGGCTGCTGGGGCATTGGGTTTTTGCGCTAATTTGCTTATTTCCATCACTCAATATTCATTTTTTTTGGTATCCTCTCTTTATAAAAAAAACCCAATCCCCATTGAGACCTTATGGTAGAGGAAATAGCCAATAATGCACTTTTGCACAAAATAACACCTGGACCTCTTTGGTGGGGACGTAACGACGACAAATAGGTAAGGTAAGAAAGCCTTCTAGCATGGAATTCTACTTTAAGTTGACGATGAACTGTTACACAAACAATTGCAATTAACGATTTAATTGTGAACTTGTGAAAAAACATTAATACAAAATTAAGCCTTTTAGGCTTCCTAATTAGAAATTGCATGTGGCGGATACGACAAATAACGTATATATATATATATATAATATATAAGTTACCGACTTCAGAATCGATTTGTGTTAATATTGTTATACAATGATATATATTGTTATATATAGTGGGAATAGCTGATCTACAAGCTTAGAACGCGTCGCGAAATGGCACGTTGTATATTTGTTTTTGGATTATCTTCCAACACGTGGGAAACGATTATGACGTTTATGGAAAATATCTGCGATTATCTCAGGTATAATAAAAACTGCGACTGGATGATTATGTATGGCCTATTTAAGTGGTTAAAATCCTGAACGGATCCAACTCTACAGGGAGAATGGGACATTGAATTCAGTCAAAATGAATAAAAAGAGAAAGCTAGAGAGAGAGGAAAAAGCAAGTGATAAAAACACACACAGCGTATAGCAGTAAACGCTTCAGAGCATTCTGACACCCTCTCTGGTGGCTGACACAGTGTGTCAACTGGCTTATTTGACTTTCTTTTCCATTTTTTTCTCCCCCGGACACATTTCTTCGTCTGCTGGGAAATGTTAACCTTTTTTTTCCCGGCCCACAGGGAAAAGCTAACATTTACCACATTGACACGTTCACTGTGAAACATGCACGCACGCACGCACGCACGCACGCACGCATGCACACTTGGGACGAAAAAGTGCAATAGAAAATGGGTACGCTCTCAGAGTTACATTATATCTCAAGGGCTGTAACTATATACTTTTCCCTGGGGGGTCCCTGGGGCCACACTTTGAGAAACCCCTGACATTATGGGGAAACTCCCCGTACAGTATATGCATATTTGAATATATAATCTAGATTTGTGTGGATGAAGTCTTGAATGTGAATGCAGAATATTTGTCGAGTGTTCTGCACAGATATAAGCTTTGAGCTTCAGCCTATAGATGCCTTTTCGATCAACCAGAAATAAATGGTTTTCTGTATAGTTTATTGATTTGCTGCAGGCGGCAACTTCACTGGTACCTATATAAAGACCTCTTTCCCTCCCAATCATGTTTTAATTGTTTAATTCGCCGTTTTTGATAACTTTGAAGAGATACAAGGTTTCCCCTCTGACACTCTCGGATATACGTCACACGTTTGATCACGTTTGATCACTAGACCGGAGGAACGCCCCTCCACCCCCCCCGAAAACGACTTCTCAGGGCTTCTGGGAAGTCGAGGCACAATGCATTGGCTATTGAGTATTTAAGCCGTGACGTAAATGTACACATACAAAATGGACTACAAAATGTATTGTACTTTTTTCATATTCATGAAAATGTTTGAGAACTAAGGTTTTTCAGAAAACTGAATGACACGCGTATATCATTAACTGCCAGGTGAAAGAAGCACTTTCCGTTGTGCATCTGTCTCCCCCTATAATATTGTATGTATATATATATATATATATATATATATATATATATATATATATATATCAACGTGTATGTTTCTCTGGACGTTGTTTCCGTTAGTTTTTTGTCATTTTTTTGTCGGTTCAATCACTGTGTTTTGTTGTGTATAGCTCCAGTTATCTCATAACATTAGCGGCTGTTGTGAGGCGCTCCGCGTTAACCCAGATTCTGGCAGTTAACACTTCCGCGTTGCGGCCTTTCAGGGCTTAGGAGGCACTCCCACTGGCTTAGGCGGCGTTTCAGAGTATGGGTTCAGACTCGGGGCGGCGAATCATGACTACTAGGTCGTCAAAGCCAACCCCGAGCGGAAATAGGTCCAGGTTTCATCCATGGCACAAAAAAAAACGCTCTACAACAAACTGTTGTTTTTGGCAGCAAACTTTTGATTTTAGTTTTAGTCATAGTCTCTTGAATGGCTTCCATTTAGTTTTAGTCACATTTTAGTCACCCAAAATGTTTTAATGTTAGTCTAGTTTTAGTCGACTAAATGTCATAAGATTATGTCGACTAAATCTACAGTTGATTTAGTTTACTAAAATGTATTTTGGTGGGCGTTGATGCTATCGTAATGACTGTTTTTACACTTGCTGAAAATAGCCGATCTACAAGCTCACAACGTGTGGCGCTGCAACGCGTTGTGAGCTTGTAGATCGGCAACCAAGTGTAAAATTACTTATACTGGATCTCTTGTCCACTAGTGCCTTCCTAACATTTTAGTCCAGTTTAGTGTCAGTATATTTAGTCTTAGTTTTAGTCGTCATAGCTTCGTTTTCATTTAGTTTCCATTTAGTTTTCGTCAGTGGAAAAAAGGCAGTCGCCGAACATTTTCCGTCTTAGTTTTAGTCGACGAAATCAACACTGACAAGTTACAACAGACAGACACACGCACGCCACACAAACTGCCAGGGCTTACGAGCCTCCCTATACATTTGTCCTCACACAAGTTCAGAGCATTTGATGGACACTTCATTATGCGCACACACTTCAGCACCATGGACAGCGAACATGCCATTTCGGAACCCCACTTCAACTAACGAGCAATACTGAAAATTATCTGGAATGTTTGGGGGGGGGGGAATGGCACGGCAGAGCCCTCAGTTCAAATACAAGTAGAAATTAATTTCAGCACAGCAGTGCATCGGTTGAAGTATAGAAATTAAATGTCAAGTACACTATTTACATGTCAACAGGGGGCATGCAGGGCCCGGCACAGACAGGCAGGCGTGGAGAGGATCTGAGGACATTTTACGCAGATACTGTACTGAAACTTTTTCACGTCAAGGACCCCCAGATTGGCACTCATCAGCCCGCAGACCCCCCATTTGAAAAGATATGCCAGGGACCCCCCCCCCATAAGAGAAGATTATTTTACGGCTCTAGCAGTGATTCTCAACCCGTTTACTTTCAAGGACCCCCAGTTTGACATGCATTAGTCTATATGGACTCCCCATGCAATGGCATTTCTATCTCTGGGACCCCTGGAACTCCCTCAAGGACCCCTGGGGGTCCCCGGTCCCCACTTTGGGAACCCGTTTCCATCTTCATATGATTGGTCCTCACTAATGCTCAATACTATAGGGATGTGCCGATCACGTGTTTTTGCTCCCAATCCGATTCCAATCATTTGATTTTGAGTCTCTGCCGATACCGATTTTCCCCCCGATACGATATTTATATTTTAACCCATTCTGACCTGAGATCAGATTCATACGAGGTTTCCGCCCGACACACACTGGTCTGATGAACCCATTCTGACCTGAGATCAGATTCTAAAAATGTCAGTCGCTCTTCGATTAAAAAAAAATAGCAGACCTACAAGCTCGTATCGCGCCACTCGGTGGCGCGATATGAGCTTGTAGATCTGCTATTTTGAAATAGCTAAAGCATAACATGATGCTGACAACAAAATGGGTGCCCGGTCAGAATGGGTTAATATCACGATAGTACAATATCCAAAATCACAGACAATATCCAGTCTAATATCATGATATGGATAATATAATATTGATACTAGGGATGTCACGTTTTTTTTTCTCGATTCCGATCATTTGACAATGACGTGATTGGCTTCCCATCCCATCGATGATGTCACTGGTAGGCGGTTTTCCGAACTGTCCACAGCCCTCCTCTGAGAATGAATTAATGAGTTTCAAAATGCAGCTGCCATGTTAGGGACCAACACAGGTGTTTCGATTTGTCTAATTGGCATATATAGAACTAATGTTTTCTACGCCAACATATATGGAGCTGACCTGTTCTGTGACATTCCATATATGTTGATCTGACCTCATCAAACCCTGTACACTCAAGGCACGCTCCATCTATGGCCGGTACAGAATTCGTTGATCCCATGCCAAAGCGCCAGCGCTCGCCCAGCAGTCTGCTGTCACCCAGGCCTACTGGTAACCACTGAATGTGTGTCCTGACAGTGACTCTGATTGAAGGAGCATGTTGCTGTGTACGGTTTTGTGGATTTCAAAAATATATATATACATTTTTAATTTTTTTCCATTTGTATTTCATGTTCATTTCCTTTCCCCACCACAGCTTCAACTGTGCCGCCTTCTCCACTCCAGGCAAACATGCACAGGCCCCAAACGGAAGCAGCTCTAATTAGCAGGGAAACAAAGTTAATTACACACGCTGAACACCAAACTGTTTGAAACGTAATTAATTACATAACCTGAACGCAGAAGCGTTTTGTCTGTCTCCTCAACGTGAACCTAACTAGCCCACAGGTCGCACACAAACTAAGTGCGGCGTTTAATTGCCTGATGGCAAATTAGCTCAAAGCTCATTTGCCATCACGAGTTGTATAGCCAAAATTGCAGTTGATATACTCCGTGTGTGTGTGTGCGCATGGCTGCGTGTGCACGGCTGCGTGTGCGTGCGTGGCTGCGCGTGCGTGCTCGTGCATGTGCGTGTGCTTGTGTGCGGCTCATGCATGTGCTTGTGCGTGCATGCCTGCGTGTGTGTGTGTGTGTGTGTGTGTGTGTGTGTGGTGATGTGATGTGATTTAGTGCTTGTCGTTGGCCATCAGTCTGCTCGACAGACGCTGAATGACAGATGAGGACAGAGACAGATTTAGAACCTACTCCTCTCTTCTTCTTCTTCCTCGTTACTCCGCTTGTTAAATCGTTAAGTGTTCATGTCTTGTCACTCTCTCTCTCTCTCTGTCTCTCTCTCTCTCTCTCTCTCTCTCTCTCTCTCTCTCTGCCTTACAAACCTTTCCACTCTCTCTCTCTCTCTCTCTCTCTCTCTCTCTTCCAAACCTTTCCTCTCTCTCTCTCTGCCTTCCAAACCTTTCCTCTCTCTCTCTCTCTCTCTCTCTCTCTCTCTCTCTCTGCCTTCCAAACCTTTTCTCTCTCTCTCTCTCTCTCTCTCTCTCTCTCTCTCTCTCTCTCTCTCTCTCTCTCTCTCTCTCTCTCTCTCTCTCTCCCAAACCTTTCCTCTCTCTCTCTCTCTCTCTCTCTCTCTCTCTCTCTCTCTCTCTCTCTCTCTCTCTCTCTCTCTCTCTCTCTCTCTCTCTCAAACCTTTCCTCTCTCTCTCTCTCTCTCTCTCCTTACCGGCACCCAGAAGGACTATACCTGCTCCTTGCCTAAAAGGCCGGTTGTGGCTTTATTATGTGTTTCCTTTATTTCACGTTAAACCTCTCAGGGGGTTCTAAAGGCTTTCGACGAATAAACAACACAATAATCCAAAAACAATAAACCCTCGCCAACAAAATATTCGTGCATAACTACAATTATTCATGCCCGGCAGCGAGCGATGCAAATCTTGCGACACCTGTTCACTAAGTTTTGGGCATTTGTTATTTTCTAGCAACAATAAGATCCAGAATAATCCAATGAGGAAGATCTCGTCCTCCTCCTCCTCCTCACTCGTTAAAAAGAAGAAGGCATCTGGGGGTGCATTCCATTCCGTCTGGCAAAAACCTTGTATCTCCATATTTCAACTTGTTATACATACATTTTTGAAAATGAATTCCCTATACTACAAAAGTACGTCAGAGAGGTTTGAATGCACTAGACCCCTGGAAGATGGAGTCTATCCCCGTTCCAATGCACTAGACCTCTGGGAGATGGAGTCTATCCCCGTTTGAATGCACTAGACCTCTGGGAGATGGAGTCTATCCCTGTTTCAATGCACTAGACCTCTGGGAGATGGAGTCTATCCCCGTTTGAATGCGCTAGACCTCTGGGAGATGGAGTCTATCCCCGTTTGAATGCACTAGACCCCTGGGAGATGGAGTCTATCCCCGTTTGAATGCACTAGACCTCTGGGAGATGGAGTCTATCCCTGTTCCAATGCACTAGACCTCTGGGAGATGGAGTCTATCCCCGTTTGAATGCACTAGACCTCTGCAGGGAGATGGAGTCTATCCCTGTTCCAATGCACTAGACCTCTGGGAGATGGAGTCTATCCCCGTTTGAATGCGCTAGACCTCTGGGAGATGGAGTCTATCCATGTTTGAATGCACTAGACGCCTGGGAGATGGAGTCTGTCCCTGTTTGAATGCGCTAGACCTCTGGGAGATGGAGTCTATCCCCGTTTGAATGTACTAGACCCCTGGGAGATGGAGTCTATCCCCGTTTGAATGCACTAGACCTCTGGGAGATGGAGTCTATCCCTGTTCCAATGCACTAGACCTCTGGGAGATGGAGTCTATCCCCGTTTGAATGCACTAGACCTCTGGGAGATGGAGTCTATCCCTGTTCCAATGCACTAGACCTCTGGGAGATGGAGTCTATCCCTGTTCCAATGCACTAGACCTCTGGGAGATGGAGTCTATCCCCGTTTGAATGCGCTAGACCTCCCAGTTTCACGGCGGACACTCTAACCACAAAGCCGACAAAGGACAAAGACAACTCGGCTCCTGCATGACTCCTTTTATGTGCTATGTAATAATTTTAAAAAAGGCATTTGTTATTTTCTAGCAACAATAAGATCCAGAATAATCCAATGAGGAAGATCTCGTCCTCCTCCTCCTCCTCACTCGTTAAAAAGAAGAAGGCATCTGGGGGTGCATTCCATTCCGTCTGGCAAAAACCTTGTATCTCCATATTTCAACTTGTTATCCCATTCTGAACGGGCACCCATTTTGGTGTCGGCATCATGTCGTGCTTTAGCTATTGAAAAATAGCAGATCTACAAGCTCATATCGCGCCACCGAGTGGCGCGCTACGAGCTTGTAGGTCTGCTATTTTTGAACAATCGAAGAACGACTGACATTTTCTTTAATCTGATCTCAGGTCAGAATGGGTTAATCAGACCAGTGTGTGTCCAGTGGAAACCTCGTATGAATCTGATCTCAGGTCAGAATGGGTTAAACATACATTTTTGAAAATTAATTCCCTATATTACAAAAGTACGTCAGAGAGGCTTATTGTCCCTGTTTCAATGCGCTAGACCCCTGGGAGATGGAGTCTATCCCCGTTTGAATGCACTAGACCTCTGGGAGATGGAGTCTGTCCCTGTTTGAATGCACTAGACCTCTGGGAGATGGAGTCTATCCATGTTTGAATGCACTAGACCTCTGGGAGATGGAGTCTATCCATGTTTGAATGTAGGCTACTAGACCTCTGGGAGATGGAGTCTATCCCTGTTTCAATGCACTAGACCCCTGGGAGATGGAGTCTATCCCTGTTTGAATGCACTAGACCCCTGGGAGATGGAGTCTATCCCTGTTTCAATGCACTAGACCTCTGGGAGATGGAGTCTATCCCCGTTTGAATGCGCTAGACCTCTGGGAGATGGAGTCTATCCCCGTTTGAATGCACTAGACCCCTGGGAGATGGAGTCTATCCCCGTTTGAATGCACTAGACCTCTGGGAGATGGAGTCTATCCCTGTTCCAATGCACTAGACCTCTGGGAGATGGAGTCTATCCCCGTTTGAATGCACTAGACCTCTGGGAGATGGAGTCTATCCCTGTTCCAATGCACTAGACCTCTGGGAGATGGAGTCTATCCCCGTTTGAATGCGCTAGACCTCTGGGAGATGGAGTCTATCCATGTTTGAATGCACTAGACGCCTGGGAGATGGAGTCTGTCCCTGTTTGAATGCGCTAGACCTCTGGGAGATGGAGTCTATCCCCGTTTGAATGTACTAGACCCCTGGGAGATGGAGTCTATCCCCGTTTGAATGCACTAGACCTCTGGGAGATGGAGTCTATCCCTGTTCCAATGCACTAGACCTCTGGGAGATGGAGTCTATCCCCGTTTGAATGCACTAGACCTCTGGGAGATGGAGTCTATCCCTGTTCCAATGCACTAGACCTCTGGGAGATGGAGTCTATCCCCGTTTGAATGCGCTAGACCTCCCAGTTTCACGGCGGACACTCTAACCACAAAGCCGACAAAGGACAAAGACAACTCGGCTCCTGCATGACTCCTTTTATGTGCTATGTAATAATTTTAAAAAAGGCATTTGTTATTTTCTAGCAACAATAAGATCCAGAATAATCCAATGAGGAAGATCTCGTCCTCCTCCTCCTCCTCACTCGTTAAAAAGAAGAAGGCATCTGGGGGTGCATTCCATTCCGTCTGGCAAAAACCTTGTATCTCCATATTTCAACTTGTTATCCCATTCTGAACGGGCACCCATTTTGGTGTCGGCATCATGTCGTGCTTTAGCTATTGAAAAATAGCAGATCTACAAGCTCATATCGCGCCACCGAGTGGCGCGCTACGAGCTTGTAGGTCTGCTATTTTTGAACAATCGAAGAACGACTGACATTTTCTTTAATCTGATCTCAGGTCAGAATGGGTTAATCAGACCAGTGTGTGTCCAGTGGAAACCTCGTATGAATCTGATCTCAGGTCAGAATGGGTTAAACATACATTTTTGAAAATTAATTCCCTATACTACAAAAGTACGTCAGAGAGGCTTATTGTCCCTGTTTCAATGCGCTAGACCCCTGGGAGATGGAGTCTATCCCCGTTTGAATGCACTAGACCTCTGGGAGATGGAGTCTGTCCCTGTTTGAATGCACTAGACCTCTGGGAGATGGAGTCTATCCATGTTTGAATGCACTAGACCTCTGGGAGATGGAGTCTATCCATGTTTGAATGTAGGCTACTAGACCTCTGGGAGATGGAGTCTATCCCTGTTTCAATGCACTAGACCCCTGGGAGATGGAGTCTATCCCTGTTTGAATGCACTAGACCCCTGGGAGATGGAGTCTATCCCTGTTTCAATGCACTAGACCTCTGGGAGATGGAGTCTATCCCCGTTTGAATGCGCTAGACCTCTGGGAGATGGAGTCTATCCCCGTTTGAATGCACTAGACCCCTGGGAGATGGAGTCTATCCCCGTTTGAATGCACTAGACCTCTGGGAGATGGAGTCTATCCCTGTTCCAATGCACTAGACCTCTGGGAGATGGAGTCTATCCCCGTTTGAATGCACTAGACCTCTGGGAGATGGAGTCTATCCCTGTTCCAATGCACTAGACCTCTGGGAGATGGAGTCTATCCCCGTTTGAATGCGCTAGACCTCTGGGAGATGGAGTCTATCCATGTTTGAATGCACTAGACGCCTGGGAGATGGAGTCTGTCCCTGTTTGAATGCGCTAGACCTCTGGGAGATGGAGTCTATCCCCGTTTGAATGTACTAGACCCCTGGGAGATGGAGTCTATCCCCGTTTGAATGCACTAGACCTCTGGGAGATGGAGTCTATCCCTGTTCCAATGCACTAGACCTCTGGGAGATGGAGTCTATCCCCGTTTGAATGCACTAGACCTCTGGGAGATGGAGTCTATCCCTGTTCCAATGCACTAGACCTCTGGGAGATGGAGTCTATCCCCGTTTGAATGCGCTAGACCTCCCAGTTTCACGGCGGACACTCTAACCACAAAGCCGACAAAGGACAAAGACAACTCGGCTCCTGCATGACTCCTTTTATGTGCTATGTAATAATTTTAAAAAAGGAAGGGTTTTGGACATAAAAGGTTTCCACACCTGACAGCAACACTTTTACAAGACAGAGAGACAGAAGGAGAGTTTCACAGCATCGTGAAGGATTCTCCACCATGGCCGCTTTTTCGCTTCCGCACGTATTTTAGGATGTCACAATCAGACAGTTCAAGGTTCTTGCGGCGATGCTAGGCTATAGCGCCCCATCTGAGCAGGCTGAGGATGGACTACTATTGACCCAGAGCATCGTCCGTCTGTCTGTGGTAAGTTGTTAGTTGTATAGCCCAACCCCAGGGGTTCTCAAACTTTGTTCAAGTACATTAAACTTTATATTGGCAGAAGAGTGCCTGTAATTTCTTATTTTGTTGTACTGTAGATAGAACACTCGCTTGACCAACCCAAAGGCCCATAAATACTTCCTGACAGATCATCAATGCCACCTGCAGCCTGAACAAAACATCTATCCACAAGGAGACCAGACAAGGGGAGGTGAATGTATGAAGCCTTCTATCAGGAGACCACAAGGGGACATCAATGTAAGTGATTTTGTAGTGTTTGTATTGCTCCTGACATGCATATACAATTGATTATTTCCATTGCAAAACGATTGGATACCGATTATTTCCATTGCAAAACGATTCGATACCGATTATTTCCATTGCAAAACGATACAATACAAAGTCAATGCAGTTGAAACGGTTTCTAGCCGTTGATCAAACCAGCACTGTTCACCACCTAATCAAAACAAATAATTCAGCCGCTCTGTTTTCCCAGCCACCGGCTAGCTAGGCTAGCTAGTTTCACTTCAGTGATGCTTGCGGAACTCGACTTCGTCTCGTTCCCCTATACCGCATCACTGTCGTCGCAATAATCACGTTAAACAACGCCCTCTCGTGTAATATTGCTTAAATAATGTCTACCGGTATATACAGTACATAAGACTAATGAAGAAAACTATACCTGCATGGTGCAGAATAGATCAGAAAGAACCACATTTGTTGACGTTCACCAATGCAGGTCAGGAGGATAGGATAGGAACCAAGGAAAGGAAGTTAGAATGCAAAGCTTTATATGCAAATAATTAGAGATGCACGGTTAATCGGTAGCATAATCGGCTATAAAAATGCCATAACGGTCTCAAAATAATACAGATTATTTAATCGGTTTTCACCAGGAAAAGACAATAGAAATGGAATCTAAATTGTACTTGTCATTCAGTAGTCATTCAGTTGTGAAAACAGACACTTGGACAGCCATTAACAGGCTTTGGGCCAAGCCCATATGGCCTAGGCTTGTTTCCATTGTGGTCCTCTCTATAACATCGGAATCGGTCAGATCCGGTATCGGCAAATAATCGGAGATCGGATATCAGTCATAATTTCATAATCGTGTGTCCCTACAAATAATTATGCACAAAGAAATAACTGCATGGAACACGTACAGTCGTATACACACTACTATGAGACCAACGGTATCTAAGCAACCAATTAAGGAGCCTATAGGTTAAACACAGGTGATCACATTCTATCAACCATGAAACACACGCGAGAGAGCTGAGCACGATGGGGAATTAGAAAGCACATTGGGCGTGTTAAGCGTGTCAATTAGCAAACATGGCCCCACTACCCCCACGGATATATACTCTTTAAGAGAACGTTTTTAACCCATTCTGACCTGAGATCAGATTCATACGAGGTTTTCCACTGGACACACACTGGGTCTGATGAACCCATTCTGACCTGAGATCAGATTCTAAAAAATGTCAGTCGTTCTTCGATTTTTTCAAAAAATAGCAGACCTACAAGCTCGTATCGCGCCACTCGGTGGCGCGATATGAGCTTGTAGATCTGCTATTTTTAAATAGCTAAAGCATAACATGATGCTGACACCAAAATGGGTGCCCGGTCAGAATGGGTTAAGAGAACGTTTTTAACTCAAATCTTTGCTTCCGGGGGTGTCCCTGGAACAACATATTTTCAAATATAGGGGCGGGGGCCAATGTCATATATATATTTCTGGGGGTCCTTGACATGAATATGTTTGAGAATGACTGACAGAAAACTGCCTAATATTTTCATGTTGAATGATGATTCAGCGATTGGGTTGACATTGACAATGCCACGTAGACCCCCCCTTTTTTTTTTAACAAAAAATAAAATAAAAACTTGATCACAAAAAAAGAAAACTGTCAGGATTTAGACGATATTTGTAGAATCGTCCTCAGGTTGGGCAAAAAGAAAACAACGTTGGCCAAATGGCCAGCCTCTCTGGGGGATTCATACTCCTATTTTACCGCTGTTTCGGCGCTGTAGTGCCGAAATGATTTCGGCTTGTCAGAAATTTTCAGTAGCACCGAAGAGCCGAGTTTAGGACGGTACCCGTCCCCCGAACCTCAAATGACGTCAAATTGTAGGCTCTACAGAGCCGAACCGACTTTTATTCGGCTCTAAAATAGGAGTATATGAATCGGCCTTAACTCCTGACCTGTACCTGTCTTTCATTCCGAGTTCTGACTGGCTGCTGTTATACTGCGGTGACACCTGAATCGATCAGCATGGAGATTAAATGGTGCTCGTTAAGTGACTTCAGCTCTTGATAATAAGCATTGATCATCAATTGGAATCAGCTGTGTGGTCTTGTAGGCTAAGTACATACATAGGCAGACTTAATATGACCCTTTCTGATTTCTGTCAGGTCGTGTTCGCACATTATTGTTGACCGATTTGATCACTCAAAATTAACCCAATCTGGCGGGAACCCCTTTTGCCGTTTTAAGCATTATAGCTATTGAAAAATAGCAGATCTACAAGCTCATAGCTTGTAGCTCAAATCCTTGAATATATGTATTCTTTCAGAGCAAACGTTTTGAACTAAAATCTTCTTTGCTTCTGGGGGGGTTCCTGGAATAACATATTTTGAGATGGGGGTCGGCGGCCAATTACAGATAATTTTTGGGGTCCTTGACAGGAAATATTGAGCACCACTGATACAGAAACATAAGGTATTTCAGAAAACTGTCAGGAAGACATTTTTTTTATTTCGACATCAGGCCTAAATTGGTTAATTGAATTTGACAACAGGAAGTGATGCCCATACTTGACACACACCCTTTCCCCCACAAAGCTCCCCATAGATAGACCACAGGCCTATTCACACAGTGATGAAGACTGAAGAGCTGACTGACAGTCTGTGTCTGTGTCTTGGGTCCTGTGTCTGTGTCTGTGTCTGTGTCTGTGTCTGTGTCTGTGTCTGTGTCTGTGTCTGTGTCTGTGTCTGTGTCTGTGTCTGTGTCTGTGTCTGTGTCTGTGCATGCGTGCGTGCGTGCGTGCGTGTCCATCCGTCTGTGTATACAGCTAATCTCCGGCACAGTTAACCCGGTCGATGCCAAATTTTGCACACACACTCCCTGGATGCCAACGATGAACCTCTGCCAGAGATTTTCCAGGACGGCCTGTTATAGCGCCACCAGGAAGCCGACTTTTGAAAAACATTTTTTTTTTAATAATACTCCTCCAGATTCTGTCCAAAAACTCCCATAAATCGGCCCAGGCCGTAGCGTAACGGTCTGGGCACCGGACTGGTAATCCAGTCGCAGTGTGCCGCGGGTTCGACTCCCAGACCCGACACGGCCTTTACTGCATGTCATCCCCCCATCTCTCTCCCGTTTCCTGTCAGCCTACTGTCTGTCCCTTCAAAAATAAATAAAAGGCGTAAGCCGCAAAAAAAATATCTTAAAAAAAAAAAAAAAAAAAAAAAAAAACTCCCGTAAATCATTACACACTATCTCTATAGTCATGTGTTCAAGATGGATCTGTCTGATATTTCATATTCCATCCTAATTGGCTAACATTGGCTTTCAAAGTATATGCAGGATTGGCCCTTTTGAAACAGAAAGCCTCAAATCATGAACGCAGCGTGCAATTTACGTGAAAACTTTCACAGACTTTACTACTAGGCTGAGGAATGTATCCCACCCTTTTCACATTGGCCTGTTATAGCGCCACCAACAGGTGGATCTTTTCAAAAGACATTTTTGCAACCAAATTCCTTAAATCATGAACGCAGCGTGCAATTCACGTGAAATCTTTCACAGACTTTCCTACTAGGCTGAGGAATATATCCCACCCCTTTCACGTTGGCCTGTTATAGCGCCACCAACAGGCGGATTTTTGCAAAACACATTTCTTGGAACAAAATGCCTCAAATCAGCCAATTGCCATCCAGGAGGCCACAACCTGTGTGTGTGTGCGTGTGCGTGTGCGTGTGCGTGTGCGTGTGTGTGTGTGTGTGCGTGCGTGCGGCCACTGGCATAATGCAGGCAGTACAGAGAAAGACATGTCTTCATCTTCCCCCACAATGCAATCCGTGTATTTACTGTAGCATTTGTGTGACGTGTTCTGTGACCTCTCTCACTCATTACAGACTGCGCTGTGTGACTGTGTGATGTGTTCTGTGACCTCTCTCACTCATTACAGACTGCGCTGTGGGCAGAGGATCAGAGATCAAGGTCAGGGTCAAATTATTGATCAGCAGGAGTTTCCAATTGTGCTCTGTATCTGGCCTCTCAGATGCACGCACGCACGCACACACGCAAATTTAAACTATTTAGGGCCCAGGCCGTGGCGTAACGGTCTGGGCACCGGACTGGTAATCCAGTCGCAGTGTGCCGCGGGTTCGACTCCCGAGCCCGACACGGCCTTTACTGCATGTCATCCCCCCATCTCTCTCCCGTTTCCTGTCAGCCTACTGTCTGTCCCTTCAAAAATCAATAAAAAGGCGTAAGCCGCAAAAAAAAAAAAAAAAAAAAAAAAACTATTTAGCTAAACATTTGAATAGTTAAAATGGCCAGTCTACAAGCTCACAACGTGTCGATGTAGATTGGCTAGTTGAACTATTCAAAAATGCTTTTCAAAATATATAAAAAAAAAAAAAGGCAAAGACATTTAGGGATAAGGGTTTTATAGCACTGACGAAAAGGGAGTTGCCAAATTTATCTTTTACAGATTTGCCATTTGAGAAGTTCCCACGTCACGCCATTTATTGGCAAGACAGCGGGTTGTCGTGAAATTGTCAGAACATTGACAGCGAGAAAGGAGGGCATTTGCAATGTTCTTTACAATGGAAAGAAGTGTCGAAAGGTGACACAAAAGAGAAGAATTAACAAGGTTAAACAGTGAAAAGAACCATGGGGAGAAAAAGTATTTCTACAAAAGCACAGGAAAGCCTGAAGTGTTGGAATGGCACATCTGTAAGGGTCTGCATGGGAAACCTGGCTTTCACTAGACTAGATGATGATGATAAAAAACAAATGGCACTTAGGCCTAAGTCTTTAAGAAACATCATCACTACCAATCAACAAGGCAAATGAATGACATTAGCAAAACACGCTTGGAAAAACAAGCCATCCATGATCAGCTGAACTGGCACTGCTGATGTTGAATGTATGCACGGATTAACGCAAAAACAAAGTCTCACGACTGAAAACAATGTTTCAGGCCAAGTTCTAATAATAGGCTATAATGCGAAACTATTTGTGAAACTGTGAATGCAGCACATATGAGGCATAATTATGCTGACTTGTATGGAATCCAAATGACTGAAATCAGTCATGCTGAATGAGAACTATAATGCACGTACATGGATACTTGGCACACATTCAACACAGTGTTGATTTCATAGACTTACGTATTCTGCGTTACCCGGGGAAGTATTTAGCCAATCTGCCCTTTCTGTCACATGGAGACGGCGTTTTGGGGGACTTAACCGGCTAATTTTGAAACCACCTTCCAGAGTGGGAAAGTTTGTCGAAAACTTTGTCGTCTCCATGTGTACAGAGAATGCCGCCTATTTGCTGAAACGGTGACGCAATAGTCCCCTCGCCCCCTCCAAACTAACCTCACGTCACCAGGCTTTCCACCTCCAGTATCACTCACAGCTATTTTATATCTGCAAATAGGCCTAATGTCTATAAATATCTTCTCCGAAAATAGCCGATCTGCAGCCATGAGCTATTTTCGGAGAACAGATATAGCCTAAACTATGGTTATTACCAATCTGGAAAGACAAGAAAAAAACAGATGATCTTCTACATTATTGTTACTATTAAATGGTGTAGTGTAGAATAGATTAGTATAAAGGCTATACAAGATAGGCAGCACAGCCACCGCGTTCCTCTCAGGCAGGTCTGACTGCGCAGTGCACACTGCACAGCACGCATGGACATTAAAGTGCTTCGTCTTCTTGGGTGGAAATTAAACATTCTTCGTGTAACTTCAAAACGGCTTTGCATTGAGAGACCCCAGGTAGGATAAACACATTGTTTACCGTCCATATTCCTCTATAAACGGCCTGTTTTCACTGTTTCCAATTGCTCTTTTTTTTATACTTTTGTATAGCCTATGTGCAATGTTTAGCGCTGTGCTGCACAGCAGGTGGAATCAATCTAAACGAGCAATTATCTGACATTCTACAACAGGTCGTTTCGAGGAAGCAATCTGATTGGTTGAAACGGCTTCTAGCCGTGGATCAAACCAGCACTGTTCACCACCTAATCAAAACAAATAATCCAGCTGCTCTGTTTTCCCAGAGCGCTAGCAACTCGGTGGCTAGGCTAGCTAGTTTCTTGGGACATTTGTGGTCGTAGTGACTACATCTGTCATTAAAAAAAAAGAAAAACAGCGATTTTCTTCGTTTTAAGGGTAACTGTTGTAGAATTGCAATATTACACTCGAGGGAACTCCACTTCGTCTCGTTCCTTACCGCATCACTGTCCGCATCATAAGTCCGCAATGCATCATGCCGCCCCGCGTTGTGAGTTTTAAGATCTGCAAACTATTAATCTCATGCTTATGTATACTTTGTAGCCTATACTTCTGGCAGAAGAGGATATATGAATATTAGTAGGCATATGTCAAATCATTAAAATTGTAATGATTTGTAATGAAACACCAGCTACAGTTGATTATGCCCATGCCTGCCTACTGAATGATTATGCCACAATGCCACATATGCATTTAGCCTACAATACACAATACAGCTTTCTCTGGGTGTCTCTACCGTTCTCGTCTAGACTACATGCATCATTAATATAACTGCAATATGGGCGAAGGAAGGTTTTGCATCGTTTACAAACGTGTGGAAAGCACTTAAAACTATGATGGCCAACGACTATACTTTTTCACTGACGAAAACAAAATAAATCAAAATACAAAATAAAGCTATGATGACTAAAAACTAAGACTAATATCCTGACAATTTTGTAAAAAAAGAAAAAAAACTAGGGAGAGGCTAGTGGAGAAGAGGTGCAGTAGAAGTCAAAGACAAGTCATTTTATGTTTGATGGAACTCGGGTGAGCATATCTATACAAGCTCATAATAATGGCAAAAGACTACGGTTTTATTGCTAATCATTTACAATAAATAATAATTGTGTGATAATAATTTACATTAAAGTAAAGTAATAATAATTGTATTCATCTTCCATCAAGCGACCACAGAGTCACTTGATTGATCATTGAAATAAATGAACGTTTTAAGAAACATAGAAGAGGAGCACGCCTTGCAGAAACATGGAATAATAAGGTGTTGCATTCTATTAATATAACAGGATATACTGTATCACGGAGAACTATATCCATCAGCTGCTGAAGGAAGTAGAGAGAGAGACAGCCTCTATGCATCTATTAGTCTGCTTCTATCTATCTATCTATCTATCTCTGCGTGCGTGCGTGCGTGCGTGCGTGCGTCTACGCAGCCATTACACTGCTTCTATATCTATCAGAGAGGTTTCAATCAAAACAGGCCCTTCACTGGAAGGACAAAAACTCACACACACTGTGTGGGGGTGGGCGTGCGTGTGTGCGTGCGTCTGTATGTGTGTGTGTGTGTGTGTGCGCGCGTGCATGCGTGTGTCAGCAGTTTCACCATCTTTCTAATTCAAACGTTTGACAGGCGGAGACAGCAAAAGTCTCAGCAATCCATCACACACGCACACGCACGCACGCACGCACGCACATTCACATACCAGCCCCAATGATCGCCCACACACGTTCAAAGACACACATATAAAAGTCTCTCTTTTATATGCACATGCATTTACCATTTACCAGCCAAGATGCTTGCACGTGCACACATGCACACTGTGTGATCGTCACCTAAATAATATAAACTTGACAACAGTGTGTCACTTTGAATGCAAGCATGTGTGTGCGTGCGTACCTGTGTGTGTGTGAGTTAAACAGCATAATATATCAGAAATTGGACGGCACACACACACACACACACACACACACACACACACACACACACACACACACACACACACACACACAGTGTAGGAACCGTACCATGCACAGACACAGATCTGAGGCTAGGAGAGCAGAAATGTGTGAAAAAGGAAAAGACATGCATGAGAAGATGGTGGGTGGTGCAAGGAAGTATATTGGTGTGCGTGCCAAGCAAAATACTAAACGTTATTTCGTATAAAGCGTCACATACTGTAATCTCCCAAGAACAGATTGCGAGCTAGGGCAAATTCAAGGAAAACAGGGCGCTGTTTTTCCTCCTCTGTTTTTGCCGATGGGTTTCCCCGAGTGCACCGTTGCCCAGAGTGCTTTACATAAGGAAAAGAGATGAACCAAAGAAAAATAACACAATATTAAAGGGAGGTGAAACAGCAGTCAAGAAAATAGCACGAACAAAACATCACTACAACACTCTAGTAGAGGAATTACAGCCTCCATAAAATGTATTAGACCTGTATATATTTACAGGGAACCATACAGACTACCTGTCACCTTATGTAGAAGGTACACACTAAGGCCCTCATTTATCAACCGTGCGTACGCCAAAATATGGGCGCACGCCGAAATTACCGACATTTTCGGCATTTAACATTTCCGGCAAAGCTTGAAATTGAACTTGAGTAGGACAAATAGTCACGTCTGGTCGCGAGCTGGCGTACGCTGTTTTTCTGTTTTACACAAGCGGAGCAGCCTTGTCTGAACTGCTGAGAGGCTGCCACAGGCATCAAAACATATATGTATTAACTCCTAAAATGTTTATATAAAAGGTATGTATAATGTATATGGGCTACATGTAAAAAATAAATAAATAAAAATGTTAAGGAATACATGTGTCATATGAAATTAGTAGGAGATAAAAATCGCGCAATTAAAAACAATGTTGCAAGAGATGCTTAAGCCATTTAAACAGTGTTTTGCATGAGCGCATATATGCGAGGATTTGGGCTGTCTGTGCTGAAATATTTCCATGACGGGACGTTGGAGAGTATAGTGCAGCAGCTGCTGCAGCTCAGCTGCGGAGAGTCCCAACGTGCAGGTATAGCCTACTGTAGCCTAATCTACAGCATGAAGGCCGATGTCTTTCTTACGGTATGTGCAATATAATAAACCCGACGCGTCGCTCGAATGCCAAATGTACCGTGCCAGGCTCCCAGCGCAAGTGGGAACTGCATCGGAGATATAGGTATAGGCCTATTACCCAGCCAGCCCATGCACCAGCCACATGAGGCTATGGTTTTGGCTGCACATTCATATAACAGTGCATGACTAACGACTGCGAGGCAATCTAAATAGACTGGCGAACGTCGGAACGTGCATGGTCAGTTGGTCACGGACGGACCACTGTGATAGAGAGAGACAGACAGACAGACAGACAGGACAGGAGGAGCACCTGAAAAACAGCAGCGTGTGTGTGCCTATTTGTTATTTAATTATGGTTCACAGGTTCAGGTTTTCGTTCACTAATATATCTTGTTGTATATTAAATTAAAAATACTTTAATAATTTAATATACAACTAACAACACACAGTTAAAGTTGCAAATAGCGATATGTGCGTGCGTGCGGGGGGTGAGGGGGAAGCGAAGCGAGAGGAGAAACAGACAGCTTTTTTTAATGTGTCATGTAGGTGCGTGCGTGCATGACAGCAAGGCAAGCGAGGTGAGAGGGAAACAGACAGGGACCCTGCATGAATTAAATAAAGTTGTAGACCTACCCTGTCACAGGGTAGGCCTACAACTTTATTTAGTTGTCTGTTTCTCCTCTCGCTTCGCTTCCCTTGCTGCCCGCCTCACCCCCCGCACGCACGCTTTATTTAATTCATGCAGGTGTTCGTTCTTTATTTGTTTAACAACACACCAGTTAGTTGGGCTTGCAAGTTGCGTGTGCGTGCTGTACATGTGTATGAGAGAGGGGGGTGAGGCGAGCAGCAAGGCACGGGAGAAACCTATTTTTTCATGTAACCATGGTTTCAGGAAACGTATTGCCGTTGTTCATGTCGCAAAAACGAGGGCGAGGCTTGATTTCTTAGGGCGTGCCAGATCAAATTCAGCCGTGACATTTATTAACGTGAGAACAAAATTAAGGAAGGATCAGCTGTTT
Source organism: Protomyctophum parallelum (assembly GCF_964188405.1). Classification (NCBI taxonomy): domain Eukaryota; kingdom Metazoa; phylum Chordata; class Actinopteri; order Myctophiformes; family Myctophidae; genus Protomyctophum; species Protomyctophum parallelum. Next base: position 40,346,751 of record NC_139718.1, on the reverse strand, counting down.
GCGATCACTTTATAAATGCCGTGGCGACGTGGGTGTACTACGAAACCTGCACTCGAATCTGTGGCAGATTTTACACTCGATTGATAAATGAGGGCCTAAGGAACCACACACACTACCTGTCACCTATTTACTGCAGTAGACGTCAATAAGGAATCACACAAACTCTACCTATATTTAGATACTGTACACAGCCTTAAAACATCATAGTTTTAAGGCTCATACATAGTCTGGATTCTCGGTGGTTAGGTGACCACCGAACTACAAAATGACGTCACGAGCCGCGGTGAAGAGCAAACCACCGCCACCCGCTCCAGCCCTTCTCTCTGTTTTTACTCACCACCGCTCAACGTTATTTCAGCTCCGGTGGTCAGCTGCTCACCACCGGAGAGGTGGTCGATCACCTCACCACCGAAAGTCCAGACTATGAATAGACCAACGAAATCAACACTGCACTGCACCATGCAGTCACGACTTCCACCAATAGCTATTAGAAACAGACAAGGACATACAGTTGGGGGAGAGAGAGAGAGAGACGCCACATGATAAAAGCCAGGGAGAGTGATGTACTGTAAATGCCAAAGAGAGCTTGTTCTTTTAGCTGTAGTGGCAGGGTGCTCTGCCAGACTGCCACCTCTCTGGCATTTGCCTGACAGACTACACAGGTTTCCTCTTGCACTCCATTCCAGGGGCCGGGGGGGTGTTTTTAACTGTATAATGGTCTCAGTCAGGTTTAGCGCTGTACCGGAGGTATGACATAAATCTGAGACTGAGCTGTGTGACTCTGTGACTGGGCCAGGAGAATGACTGTGTGACTGACTGGGCCAGGAGAATGACTGTGTGACTGACTGGGCCAGGAGAAGGACTGTCTGACTGGGCCAGGAGAATGACTGTGTGACTGGGCCAGGAGAATGACTGTGTGACTGGGCCAGGAGAATGACTGTGTGACTGACTGGGCCAGGAGAATGACTGTGTGACTGACTGGGCCAGGAGAATGACTGTCTGACTGGGCCAGGAGAATGACTGTCTGACTGGGCCAGGAGAATGACTGTCTGACTGGGCCAGGAGAATGACTGTGTGACTGACTGGGCCAGGAGAATGACTGTCTGACTGGGCCAGGAGAATGACTGTGTGACTGACTGGGCCAGGAGAATGACTGTCTGACTGGGCCAGGAGAATGACTGTGTGACTGACTGGGCCAGGAGAATGACTGTCTGACTGGGCCAGGAGAATGACTGTGTGACTGACTGGGCCAGGAGAATGACTGTGAGACTGACTGGGCCAGGAGAATGTAGTCTCTCTCGAAGACAAGTGGTTCTCAAACCTTTTTTGTTTTGAGCCGACACCCCCAGAAGAGACACACACACACCCGAGTGGTTCAAACTAAGTAACGTGTACTTAAAGTACAATTTGAGGAACTTTTACTTAAAGGACCACTTCACCACTTTTCAACCTATCTTCATATAATAGGTCCTCACTAATAATCATGATAAAATGGCACAATTTATTTCTACTCAGTCTGTGTCTCATAGGAGGGCTCTGGGCAGTTCAGAAACCCGTCCAGTGACATCATCGTTAGGCAGATTTCTTTTAAACAAGTGTTATTTACAAAAATGGCGATGGACATTTTCGATGGCTTCCATTTTCACATTGCAACTTTTCAGGACTAAAAAGCCTGCAGTTTCTATTAGCTTGGATTCCCCATCGATGATGTCACTGGTGGACAGATTTCTGAACTGCCCACAGCCCTCCTATGAGACACAGACCGAGTAGAAAAAGATTGTGCCATTTTAGCATGATTATTAGTGAGGACCTATTATATGAAGATAGGTTGAAAAGTGGTGAAGTGGTCCTTTAACCCATTTAGGCCTGACGTCGAAATTCTACTGGTTTATGATCGCCAAGCCCTGCTGGATATTCGCCTTGCTAGCGAAAACTTGACTCGACAGAAAACGTTTCCTCTACCACCGCTGCTCGTGGGAATACCTGCCCACTTGCACGCTCCTCTCCCCCTGTCGGAGACGGCACAGGACCCGCTCCCGTGGTAAGCGCAGCGGCAAGCTGGTGAGGCTGAAAGCCGCCCTGGTGCATTTCTCTGCATCTACCCTGGTTGGAAATGAGGTAGTAAGAAAGAGCTTCTTCCAGTTTAGGAGGCTATCTAAGGTTAAATCTTGTCTATCCCGCTCTGTGTTTGAAACTGTAATTCATGCTTTTATGACATCCCTCCTTGACTACTGTAATGCCCTGTATATTGGCGTAAACCAGGTTCCCATTTCTCGATTACTGCTAGTCCAGAACGCCGCTGCTAGGTTACTTACAGGCACACGTAAGCGAGACCACATCAGCCCTGTACTAGCCTTCCTCCACTGGCTTCCTGTGCGATACCGGATTGACAAAGTATTGCTCTTTGTCTTTAAGTGTCTAAATAGTTTGGCACCCATTTATTTATCTGAACTGCTGAAACCCTATGCTCCGACACGGACGCTCAGGTCCTCTGACCAGCTTCTCCTGGTGGTGCCTAAAACCAGGCTGAAGCTCAGAGGGAACCGAGCTTTTGCAGTGGCAGCTCCCAAGCTCTGGAATGAGCTGCCTCTGCACATAAGACAGGTGTTTAAATCACGCCTCAAGACTTTCCTTTATTCCTTGGCATTTCCAAGCACAGTATGGGATGTTTTGAGTGTGACACTGTGCATGTCGTTTGTGGTTTTTCAATGAAGTTGTGTTTTTTAATGTGCTATATAAATAAAGGTGGTATGGTATGGTATGGTAAAATGGGTAATTCTATCCCTGTGTTTGCTGTACTTGGTGTGCTTTTGTTGTTTTGAATGTTATGCAATCTAATGTAATGCTGGCTCATTGTCTGAAGGAAGCCAAACAAAAATAAGTTTGTAAGTTATGCACCACATGTACACACGATGTAACAATAAAGTATAACCTTGAACCCTTGAACCTTGTTTGATAACAAGGTTCAAGGTTGCCAGCTCGAACCCGGGCTCCCCCAGAGTTAGTGTCGAAGTGTCCTTGAGCAAGACTCTGAACCCCTAATTGCTCCCCATGTGCAGGTTGGTGCCTTGCATGCATGGTTTCCTCCGGCATCAGTGCGTGAATGTAATGCACAATCCATGTAAAGCGCCTTGGATAAAGGCGCTGTATAGGGTTAGGGTTAGTACCATGTATAATTTATATACTCCTACTCCACTTTAGTTACTACATTATACACCACGTTAACCACTGAAGCCTGATATTGTTATACTTGCGCAACTGCTCGTGGCGTAACGTTCCGTCATAAAGAATCCAACCAGCAACTGCTTCTGGCGGAATGTTCCGTCTGATAAGCTCTATCATCGATATCAAACCGCGTCGCTGATTTCTTTTTTTGTATTATTATTTTGGCTTGGCCTTTCCTCCTTTAGCGATCCTAGACCGGGTTGCGCAACCGCGCTGCCGTCCACCTCCCATTATACAGGCAGACTAAAAAGAGGAATAACTCGAAATCTACAGAGCTCTCCATTGTTTGGATGAAATGCGCCATGTTCGGAGGTCTTTGCTGATTATCCGGTGGTTTAGAAGGAAACATTGGCGCTTTCTAGAGCAAGGATGGCTTCATTTTAGCTCGCTAGCATTGACGCCATTTATTTAGCAATAAATATGGACGCTCCAGACAGGATGTCAGTCCAGTTTGTGCTGCATTGTAATGGCTCTGCGTCCAGCAGGTGGCAGTATATAGGTTAAGATATGTTTCAATGTTATAATGGGTATGTAGGTATGTAGGTATGTAGGCGTGTCCTCGGTGGTCCCTTATTGGCTGTTGATGGTGACATAACTAAGATAGCTTTCAAGTTGGGAGGGCGGTACTTGCGCGCTCTGCTTGCACACAAGTAGGCCATGTATGGCCTACTTGTGTGCATGGCGCGAGTTGGCAGCTCGATGGAGTGCATTTCTATAGTTATACGTGTGCGAACCCTGCTGTTTTTCATGCAGTACATTTAGTATTTTTTTAGTATTTATTTAGCAGTATAAAAACAATACCGTGAACATATAAATATAACATTTTGAACGTTACATACATTTGAAGCATAAGTAAAGTAAAGTAAACATCTCCGTTCACTACTGACGCACGCACGCGCGGGCGCGCGCGCGCGCGCACACACACACACACACACACACACACACACACACACACACACACACACACACACGCTCCGCCCGTCCCCGAGTGCCCACCCTTAATTCATCCTTCGGGGAGTAATTCTTGTTTAGACAAGTCTCAGAGGAGCAGCCGACATTAATTAAAAACATTAAACAAAACCATTTCATTCTAATGTAACTGATCAATCAAGTGTCATTAAGAGTAATGGTTTATCTCCCCGTTAGACTCATTCTCATGATGATTCCTTTGTATGCTGATCCCCCCCCCAAAAGAACATCTATAGCAGCATAACTAATCTACTAATTAGTGTCTGCTCATTAGAGGGGGATCTTTTTTAATGAACTGATGAATCATTTTTAATGAACTGGTGTGCTCTCGCCTTTCCTCTTCACGTCTCTCTCTGTGGTGTATGCAGCAGTGGTTCCCAAACTGTTTCCATGTCAAGGACGCCCAAATTGAAGTCCCGCGGACCCCCATTTGAAAAGATAAGCCGGGGACCCCCATAAGAGAACTTTTTAAGTGGTGCAACCACTTCTACATCCAGCAATGTATCATGCCTGTATCATGTATCTTGTATCATGTATCATGAGCACGAGTGGTGTGCGCATGCGTGAAATTGGAACGAGAGAAGTATGTGACATGGCTGCCACCTGCTGGACGCAAATGATACAGAGAAGAAATTGGAACGATACAAATTGGAACGATACAGAGAACCAATAGACGGGAGTTGCACCACTTGGTTCACACTGGTGTGATTTTTTTTTTTACGGCTGATTGGTTGAGTGATTCTCAACCAGTTTAATTTCAAGGACCCCCAGTTTGACATGCATTCGTCTACGGACCCCCATTTAATGGCATTTCTATCTCTGGGACCCCCGATTTATATTGTAAAATCAATGTTAATTTAACTCTAAGAGTGTACAAATGGAACCTAATGGACCTGTTAGGGTCAGTTTGGTTCCATTTGTACACTCTCAGAGTTACAGACCCATAAGGGTCCATTTGTTTCTAAATTATCATTTAACTAGGGACCCCCTGGAACTCCCTCAAGGACCCCCTCAAGGACCCCTGGGAACCACTGGTCTATACGATTCACTACAAGGTTAAGGTTAAGGCTCTGCTAAGCTGTGGATTAAACTCCAGCCTGCAGCCAGGACTGCAGACTATATCAGGGGTGGCCTTGAGAGCTACTTTAAAAAATGACCAGCACAACATGATCTATTCTATACCCACCCCCAAAAATTACCCGAGGGAGCTTTTCAATAGCGGCGTTGGCGTTACATAATAAGACAAACACACTTGGGACTGTGAAATAGTGGGGGAAATTACAATTATTACAATCCAATTCAAGATTCGAGATTCGTGTATAGTCATCTTTGGCCGCAGACCTCCCATCTGAACATGATGCATTCAGTGAAGAGAATATTTGTTTTAAAATTAATTCATAGAACAAACGGAAAGGTAGGAGCGCACACCAGTAGTGGCGAGGTGCTGACCACGGGATATAATACTTTGACTAAAGAAAATAGGACGCACAGCTCATAGTCACGATGCTATAGAAACTTTATTTATTAAAGTTAATTAAACCAACGTTTCGGCAAGCAGGTTGCCTTCTTCAGGGCCTTATACCTTGAAGAAGGTTCCTAGCATCGTGACTACGAGCTGTGCGTCCTCATTTCTTTAGTTAAAAATAATTAATAAAAACGAAAAAAGGCTTTTTAACAATTTCAGGATATTTGGGAACCGGTTTGTTCTAAACTCCTTGGGACAAACCCGCTTTACGGGTCAACCACACAACATTGCAACGTATTGCAATTTGCAACTCAATGAGTTGCCATTGGTGTGGTTGACCCTAACCCATTTGGACCTGACGACGATTCTACAAATGCCTTCTGAATCCTGACAGTTTTCTGAAAAACCCTATGTTTCTATGTCAGTGGTTCTCAAACTATTTCATGTCAAAGATGCCAGAAATTATATGAAATTGGCCGCTGACCCCCCCCCCCCCCCCCCCAGAAGCAAAGATTTGAGTTAAAAACGTTTGCTCTGAAAGAATGTATAATGAGAGATTTGCACCACATTTTCACAATTAAAAAAAATAGCAGACCTAAGAGCTTGCAAGCTTGTAGATCTGATATTTTTCAATAGCTAAAGTATAACATAATGCTTGAAACACCAAAAGGGGTTCCCGCCCAGAATGGGCTCTTTGGTGTGGTTTGGGGCTTATAAGATTACATCCTAAGAGTAAAATCTAAAAAAACGACACAGATGCTTTCCAGGGTCTCGATTTGAAGAAAGGGGTTGTGAACTGAGACCAGTGCATTACACAATACATGGCAGCAGCTACAGTAAAACCCCAAGTGCAGTCCATCTTATTTACAGTAGTATGGTACCATCTGCACTCTGCCAATTATAAAAGTTAGAATAAATGCCGGCATTTTTGACTCCTTCAAGTCCTGCAGTTAGATCTGACTCATAATTAGACACTATTGGAGGCAGTCATTCACAGCAAATTATTACCCTTCTAGAGAAAGGAGAGAGAGAGAGAGAGAGACAACAACACATCTTAGAACTCAGATGATATGCGGACGCACATACTGCATATAATTGCTTTGCTCGCTGAGATTTCGCGGCTGATTATCTGTCTGACAGACCTTTTCTCTTCTCATATCGTTGAATTTAATTTACGGCCACGGCGGACGTGCCGCTGCTCTCAGAAGACACACTGCAGCGTCTGAAAAAATAACGGCCTGTTTTTTAGTGCTTTTTATTTTGGCGATAATACCAAATGATGCCGTAATGAGCCGGCTCAGCGCGAGACCTCGTACGGTGGTACATCCTGCCTCGTTACTGTATAGCACTGCATATGGCTTATGATATCACCGTGACATGTTGGCGCTTCTTATGAGGCCACTGGAAGCAATAATAGGCCACATAATCAAAACTCTTCAACTGACTTTTAACCCGTAAAGAATCTGTAGCATTGTAGATTTTTTGCTTTGGGTATAATGGCTATTCTTGCGACAATGGTAACGAAAAACTCCCCTTTGGGAAGAAACGTCAGGCAGAACCCGACTCTAGGGTGGGCGGCCATCTGCCTCGACCGTGTCGGGGGGGGGGGGGGGGGGGGTAGAGGGGGGATAGGAAGAGAGAGAGATAGACAGACCAAAAAGTATCTGCTATTTTTGTTCATTTTTCTTATTATTGTTTTGTGTGTGAGAACTACAGACTGACTGTTTTTGGATACAGACAAGTGTTCAGGAGAGGAGAAAAACTGATTTTTGTTTTTCAAAATGAGTTAATAGCACAGGCACACATGTCTGAAATAAATATCAGAGCTGAAATCGACATGTAAATATGAAATAAATGCTTAAACATGTAGCTAGGTGTAATGTCCACAGAAGTGCACCTTTCAAGCCTGTTTTCTCAACTCGCTGTTTCTCGGCAAGACATTACTCTATAAGCCATATCTCCAAAACTGGTGGGTCAAACTGAACAGCCAATAATGGTTCCCTGCTTTCATATGACATCAAAAAACGAAAATGGGAAAAAATTACAAAAGCATTTCTGGGGGTCCCCAGCCAAAATTGTTTGAGAACCCCTGCACTAAGCTATACGCCCTCACATGTTCCCTCAAGCTCACAATTGTGAGCTTGTAGATCTGCTATTTTGTAAAACATTTTCTATACATTTAAAAACTTCAAATGGGACAATCTGCACAATGAGTACTTTATACTTTTGGTACTTTAAGTACATTTTGAAGCCAACACTTTTGTACTTTCACTTTGCAAGAGAGTTCCTATTATTTCAGTATTGATACTAGGCCTACTTTTACTGAAAGGACCACTTCACCACTTCTCAACTTATCCTCATAATTGGTCCTCAGTCACTCACTATTGTTCATGATAAAATACCGCAGTTGTTTTTCTACTCGGTCTGTGTCTCATAGGAGGGCTGTGGGCAGTTCAGAAAGCTGTCGATTAACCAATTGATCTGGGGACCCCCTGGAACCCCCCTCAAGGACCCCTGGGGGTCCCAAGACCCAAGACCCCACATTGAGAACGACTATAGGCTATAATCCGCACCATCATATTGCATTGCTTTATTATCATTATGTTTTGTTTGGCATATGGGACAGTTTTGCCAACCATGCAGTAGATCACAGCTCAACAGCACTTAGTTTGTTTGTGCTTTTGGCTTGATAAAAACCAACAGCACAGCAGGTTTTCATAACGCCCCCGTTTTTTTTTATTTTATTCTAATTTAATTATTTCCCCACATGACCCCGTTTTATTTCATGAACGCACGTCTCTCCGCGGCCTTTCCCTCTTATGCCACCGCATTAACCCATTCTGACCTGAGATCAGATTCTAAAAATGTCTATTACATCCTGACAGTTTCATTATTAACCCATTCTGACCAGAGATCAGATTAAAAAAAAATCTTTGATTTTTCAAAAATAGCAGACCTACAAGCTCATATCGCGCCACTCGGTGGCGCGATATGAGCTTGTAGATCTGCTATTTTTAAATAGCTAAAGCACAACATGATGCCGACACCAAAATGGGTGCCTGGTCAGAATGGGTTAATATTTATCGGCGCCGTAACCGCCACGCCATGCGGTGGTTTAGCGCTGCATATACTATCATACATTAGTTAGAATACGCCATCATACATTATTACCCACACCGCCGTGTTTTATTCTTTTCATTATCGATGGCATTCTCTCTGAGTGAGAGGAGAGGGAGAGAGTGTGTGTGTGTGTGTGTGTGTGTGCGCGTGTGCGTGTGCGTGTGTGTGTGTGTGTGTGTGTGTGCGTGCGCGCGCGTGCGTGCGTCGCACAAGATGATGAATCATTCAGCTTCTCTCCTTGTAAACATGAAAACTGAAGGGAGAATTGGAGCAGCTTGTCGCTTTCCCTTTCTGTTCTCCATCTCTCTGTCTCTTATTACCCTCGCTCTTTCCATTGCTCCCATTCCTCCCATCTCTCTGTCCATTTCCCCACTTTCCTCTTTCCATCCCTCTCTCTCTCTCCACCAGTCTTGTCCTGTGTCTATGCCGCCCGCCCAACCCGTCCCACTCCCCCCCCCCCCCTACTATGCTATGCCAGGAGTGAATTCCTTTAAAATGCAAATGTTCTGATGAATTAATATCAGGAGGACGTACAGTGTACGTGTCATGTCATATCTGTCCTACTTATAGAAGAAGCAACCGGAGAACTAAAGCCTGGGTACCGAGGCTAGCAGAGAACCAACACTATAAATGGTAAATGGTGCGTTTCTATATATTGCCTTTTTATCCAAAGCGCTTTTACAATGTGCTTTAGATTCACGCGCGCATGTGCGCACGCACACATGCAGGTGCGTCGACTGCGGGAGTGCTTGGTAGCTGAAGCACACACACACACACACACACACACACACACACACACACACACACACACACACACACACACTATATTCATGTAGAAAACAGAAGAAGAAATGATTATTATAACTAAAGCTAGCAAAATAAACTAGAATAAAAAACAGTACAGTACAGTAGTGCATCCCGTGGATGCAGAGGTCGTTGTTTTATTGCGTCCCCTTAACTATATAAACTACGTTTTGGGATGCTAAATGCACCCCATTTTAATCTCTGCACATATCAAGCTAATTGGAAAGAGACTTTTCTGTGGATCACGTGAAATGTTGAATCAAGATGCTGAAACAATTAAGTCGTGCCATACTCAGGCAATCCTCAAGCGATTGTTATAATTCCAAGTGGTCGATACTCCGTGAAGTGTCTATTTTCATTGGGTGTCATGTTTGCCTTTATCAAACGATACGGAGAGAGATGCCATGCACTGGCACACTCTCTCAATTAGAGGTTAGATACACTCTTGTGTGTACAACCTTTATTCAAATAGTTGAAAATGAATTCATTAAAAAAAGCTGAGCACATGGTATTTTTGATCTATAAGGCCAACCCTCATTTGAAAGAATATATTAAGAGTAGGCTGCCTATATACGACAGCCTTTTAAAATGTTTATAGCTAATATTGGAACTTTACACAGCTGTGCTACCAAATCACTAATTACATCATGCCAGTCTGGGTCAAATCAATTAAGCAGCAGTAGCTTTGATTGATTGATTGATTGATTGAAATATTTATTAACAGTTTGTAGAATTACAGTACATTTCAAGCACAAACTCAATACAAAGACTGTTAACTGTGAGTGGACAACCCAATTAAGCATTACACTTGTTTACAACAGGGTCCACATTGTTCAATTCATCAAAACATTTAGAGACATACAAATAGACACTTCTATGTAGTTAAAGAACAGAACAGGAATTCATCATATAGGAAGCAAAAAGGGAAAAGATACATATACAGTGAGGGGAAAGGGGGGGGGGGGATTCAGATTTTACAGAGGCCAGTTTCGAATTGCAGCCATCCGTAGGTGCCCTTTGAGAGCGGTTTCGAAGGAGTCAAGGGATTCACATGTCTTAATGACTGTTGGTAGGGCGTTCCACATTTTGGTGGCATACGAGCGAAAATATTTTAGTCCCTTGTTTGTGCCGAATCTGGGTTCGAATTCCATGTGATAATGTTGTCACCCACTCTAACCAAGAAGCCATCTGCCTTGCTGAGATTACTATTTGATCCGAAGAGAATGGATTCAGTTTTTCCCAGGTGTAAGGATAGTTTGTTATCAGCTGCCTATAAGCCCCCCTATTCTCAATAGGCCTATTATTACTGTAAATCAAAAAGATGTATGTTTATCATATACCTTTTAATTTTGGACTAAAAAACATGCTCGACGGGAACTGTAACCCAAGAATGGCCCGGTGCAGGCCGGTGAAAAAATAAATATGTGGCGTATTCTACTTGAAAAAAGCCTGGACTTTGATAAGGACTTCAATGCTGACCTGCAACGATACAGGATCAGTGCACTTCTAGAATCACTCCTCATCCCGTCTAAATCCACCGCGCAGCAGCCAGGAATTACACCCAGCTCAGAACAGAACAGGCGTCCGCGTGACTTAACACACAGACATATAGTGGGGTTGGCATGGCCCCTAGCACTGAACAGTATGCGCGAGCACGTACACGCACACACGCACACACACTCTAGGTGCTCCCAACGGGCATCATTCCCAAAGGGCATCGGTATAGATATGCACATCACATCATCATCATACCCGGAAGTTACTACTTTTACTACTTTCTGGCCTCGACAGCCCAAACAGAAAAGTCTTATCTGATTGCATTAAACGATGTTAAAGTCACTTTGGAACTCACTTTATGGTAATTGTATCCAAAAGAAAATAGCACTTCTACAAGCTCATAGCACACACACACACACACAAAACCACACACACAGTTTGCATGTGGTTTATAAGCTCCATCTTTTTTGAGTGGTGCAACCACTCCAAGGAACTATGTGACTATGTTTAGAGTACCAGTAGGGGCAAAAGTGGCACTTTTGCCAGAGAGAGAGAGAGCGAGAGCGAGGCAGGGGGAGCAGGGAGTTGCACCACTCAGTTCACACGGGTGTGATTCTTTTTTATTTAACCAGTAAAACACATTGAGACAGAGTGTCTTTTTCAAGTGGGAACTGGCCAAGAGGCAGAAGTAAAATTACAACTTCAAAGCTACAACGTTACATGTCAATAATATAACAGCCAATAATACATCCATGATGCCACCTTAAAGAACCTATCAAATATAATACTATTTTAATCAGAGAGAAAATACACAAGTACAGCAATTAACCGCAATAATAAATATGGAGGCCTACAGTGCCGTCGCTACACATATATATCGGAGTGCAAATACGCACTGCGAGTAGGGCAACACGCCGAGGGGGGCAACAAAATGTGGCAAAAAGTGCACACCGACCCTCATAATAACGTGCGTCCTCGAAAACGTCGAAAATAGCCGATCTGAATGAGGAAACATAGCGCTCTCGTCAGCTACGTCCCTGGAGGCCTATACCAAGGCTGCTATACACATACGACGTTCTGAACATGTGCAGGTGTTTGACTGCACACCGGAGATGATTCAAAACAAGCCTTCAATCCGTAGAAGAAGCCCAAAGTGAATTTAAGATTCTTGCTCAAGGAATCAATATGACATTTAAAATGTGGGTGTCTATCCAACCAGAAACCAAGGTACTTGTAGCGCTCCCACTCGATGGGAGTTCCACCTAGTTACTGGAACTGAAAAAGCACATATGGAGAGAACAAGATAGCCTTTGGTTTTTTGCCGTTTAACAAAATATACTTATCGTACAAAGCTAGCGATCCAAATTAGCCGCTATTTTTTTTTTTGCTTTACCTTTTAAAACATTTTGAAAAAGACAGGTTTTCTACACGCCGAGAGTTGGACTGATTTCACATTAACTGGATGGAAACAATTCGTAATTTTAGTGATTTAGTGCAACATGTTTAAAATGCTGGACTGCCTCCAAAGCGACCACGGAGGAAGCAGAGGAGCAGAGTCAGTGTAGCAGAGACAGAAGAGTTGTAGAAAATATATAACAAATGGAAGAGATAAGAGTGTGGAGAACAGAAGTGTGTGAGATTAATAGTTTGTAGCAGACAGGCCGGGTGCGTTGGGGGTGAAGCGGTGTGGAACATAGAGGATAGGAGAGAACCATCTTGAGGTATTTGTACTTTACTTTCCAATACTTTTACTTCTACTCCACTGTCTGTCTGTCTGTGGGGTGCAGTACTTAGTTTAGACAGTTTTTGGTTTAGACTAGTCATTGGTTAGACCAGTCATTAGTCCAACCTATCTCAAACCCTAACCCTAACCTCCCACGGGGCAGCACACCTAAACCTAACCTTAACCCATGTCTAACCAATGACTAGTCTAAACTAAGTATGCACCCAGTATGATGAATGATAAAAGCGCGCCTCACGTCACACACAAGTGTGTTTTTTTGTATTTCTTTTTTGTATTCCACCACAATTTGTAAAGCTTTAGTTACTATAGTTACTTTGTTAGATTTTGATTATATTATTACAAAACATACATTAACCACTTCAGCCCTACTGTATGTACATTAAGGCCATTTGAAGATAGCTGATCTCATAATTTTTTTCGACCGCGGTCGAGATCATGGATTTCACAATGCCACGTCCAGACTTCCCGGTCCTCCATTGCCGTCCCCCAGTTCCTGCTTACTGATTGATGCATGTGTCCCTATCGCGATGGCATGCAGGGAATGACAGCTTTCTACCTCTGGTCTGCTCTGAGGCAGGACTCCAGAGAAGAAGGGAAGAGATATAACCTCATGATCAGAGCCGATCTGCAAGCTGCACAATGCGTCGCATGCATCAGCCACTTTCAAAAGATTGATATACATTTGAAAAGTTGAAATGGGGATATTCTGCACATTTGTTTTACTTTTGGTACATTTTGATGCCAATACATTGGGCCTTTTACTCAATTACTTTTAGAATTCCGGACTTTCACTTGTAACAGTATTGATACTTCTTTGACTTAAATAAAAATGCTGAGTACTTTTTCAACCACTGATGACGAGAGGCCTCTCTCTCTATGTGTAACTGATGGTAATGGTGTGAAAATGCCGGCGAAACTCTTTTCTGACTGATGATCCTCTCCCCTGGGATGTGCTGACGCGCCACAAATACCAGGAGGTGGTGGGGGGGGCGCGTGCACGTGGTGAGCGCACGTGATGATGTGTGAGGGACCAAATCATGTCCCCGGAAGATAATGGTAAGAACATGATGAGAAACAAGGCATTGTGAGGACAAATATCCTGCATGGTCCTCCCAAGAGAAATGAACTGTTTTAATGCTGCGTGCGTGCGTGCGTGCGTGCGCGTCTTAAGCTCAACTTAACTTGGTCCCTAAGGACACAAAGTGTTTAGAAGACTAGGGGTTCTCTCTTCGTCCGTGCTAAACCCCTCTATTTTCGTCCAAAGAAAGAAAGAGAGAGATCAATGTGAGGTTGTAGATCTCTATATTTGAGCGGCGCCTCCGCTCCATTACGCAGCTATGTGTGTCCCTATTCAGTATTTAACCCATTCTGACCTGAGATCAGATTCATACGAGGTTTCCGCCGGACACACACTGGTCTGATTAACCCATTCTGACCTGAGATCAGATTCAAAAAATGTCAGTCGCTCTTCGATTTTTCAAAAATAGCAGACCTACAAGCTCGTATCGCGCCACTCGGTGGCGCGATACGAGCTTGTAGATCTGCTATTTTTAAATAGCTAAAGCATAACATGATGCCGACACCAAAATGGGTGCCCGGTCAGAATGGGTTAAGTCCGACGTCATTTTGTAGTGCTACGTTACGTCCGGGTCCAAGTGGCACCTGCAGCTCCCGTCCGCATCTCATTGTAAATAGAATATCTAAACGTGTGAATCTTTTTACAATGATGTTATTTTTCAGAAAGGAAGCCATTGAGGGTTAAAATGGGTCTTAATGCTTCCAGCTCGAGTAGAATTATTAATGTTTTGTGTCCATGACAAAGAAAATATATGATGTGGAGACAATAAAGACTATTATTCTCATTATTATCGAAGGTGGTAACAGTCCATACATTTGCTCAGTACAATATTTCGGGGGCATATTTAGAATGTGTGCAGGGTTGAGTATGTTGAATCTAGTTTGCAAATAATGAGGATTTAGTTGACACAATGAAACAAAATGCCGATATATTCAGTGTGGGGCAGACGGTCTGTCACAGCCAGATTTGGGAGAGCAGCAGCTTTGTTGTCGCGAGGAAAGCAGTAAAATCGTGGTTGTTTTCGTCTCAGATTTAGTCTGACGGAGTGTCACAGTATAACTCTATGGGGACCCAAAAGTGATACAAAAGTAGGACCCGGAAGTATCGCTGGAGGGGGCGCTCACATCCCGGCGAAAATACTGAATCTATCAACACAGAGTAAAGTGGCACATAGTACACAGTACAGTACGAGCCCCCATGGGTGCGTTCCTGGGGGTCTGGATGTATGCAGTATACATAGCACAGTACAGTACAGTAACTATAAATAAATGTATAGCTGCACCGCTCAGTTCACACAGGTATTATCTTTGCTGAATATTCACCTATTTCCGCCAAATATAATACAAAGTATGTATTTGTCTATTATGAAAAACCCAGAATAGAGTGGCTGGATGTTTGTCACCCTGGCAGTTCCCTGATGAAAATGATGTCACTTCTTACGTCACCACCAGGTGGCTCACTTGGTGAGACATTACTAGCAATGCTAGCATGTGTCCAGCATGTGTGCGTGGACCCTGAGCCCACCCCTATCATCTCTGTCGGTTGGAAACCTCATACTTCCAAAACTGTGACTTTTCAGGATTCAAATCAAAAAGAAAATGTGCAAAAGTAGCATTATCTACAAGCTCAAAACGCGTCACCTGGCCCAGGCCGTAGCGTAACGGTCTGGGCACCGGACTGGTAATCCAGTCGCAGTGTGCCGCGGGTTCGACTCCCGGACCCGACACAGCCTTTACTGCATGTCATCCCCCCATCTCTCTCCCGTTTCCTGTCAGCCTACTGTCTGTCCCTTCAAAAAATCAATAAAAGGCGTAAGCCGCAAAAAAATATCTAAAAAAAAAAAAAAAAAAAAAACGCGTCACCTTGGGCAGCGTTTCGAGTTTGCCAGATAGATGTGTTACTTTTGCTGCTTTGGTGTGACGCTGTATTACAGGTGTGTCCAACGTTTTTTCAAAGGGGGCCATATTAGAAAATATAAAAAAAAAACACCCAAGGGCCAACATCATCTCCTCGACTGACATAATGTGCCTTCCGACTATAACAAAGTCACATACTGGCCCAGGCCGTAGCGTAACGGTCTGGGCACCGGACTGGTGATCCAGTCGCGGTGTGCCGCGGGTTCGACTCCCGAACCCGACACGGCCTTTACCGCATGTCATCCCCCCATCTCTCTCCCGTTTCCTGTCAGCCTACTATCTGTCCCTTAAAAAATCAATAAAAGGTGTAAGCCGCAAAAAAATATCTTAAAAAAAAAAAAAAAAAAAAGTCACATACTGTAGGCCTGCATATGCATTGCATTTAAACGATTTTATGTAATCATCAGTATTTAATGGCTACATTTGACCCCTTCAGAATGAGACAAATTATACTCTGGGAAATGCCCAGGTAAATGAAAAATATAACTTCAATGTGAAAATCTTGGGGTAATACAATTCAGCTATGAAGCCGAGGGCCGCACTTTGGACACCCCTGCTGTAGTATGTATGGTGTTGGGAAAAAAACCGACGACGATAATGTTTTAAATGATGCGTGTGGCGTAACTATGCGGACAAACAAACAGAAAATATGGCCTACGGCTATTAGTCCTTCCCACACCTGGCTCACTTTGAATCCACCCTATTGTTCTTTGATGTATGATATCCCACTGTCTTTGCTCTCTCTCTCTCTCTCTCTCTCGAAGCAGAAATACAGATGAACCAAAGTCGCTTTGTTTGTGTCTCAGTTTCGTATACCTGAAGCAGAGCTCAGGGCAAATTATGCTCTCATCATGCGTCAGAGTTTTTCCGCTTTTACAGGTATTTTTGGTATCCCCGAGAGCAAGATAAGGTGATCACCGAAAACTACAACATGGTGGTAAGCGACTCACCGCTCACCCAAACACGTCTCTCTTGTTTTTACTAAAACTACAACATGGTGGTAAGCGACTCACCGCTCACCCAAACACGTCTCTCTTGTTTTTACTAAAACTACAACATGGTGGTAAGCGACTCACCGCTCACCCAAACACATCTCTCTTGTTTTTACTAAAACTACAACATGGTGGTAAGCGACTCACCGCTCACCCAAACACATCTCTCTTGTTTTTACTAAAACTACAACATGGTGGTAAGCGACTCACCGCTCACCCAAACACATCTCTCTTGTTTTTACTAAAACTACAACATGGTGGTAAGCGACTCACCGCTCACCCAAACACGTCTCTCTTGTTTTTACTAAAACTACAACATGGTGGTAAGCGACTCACCGCTCACCCAAACACGTCTCTCTTGTTTTTACTAAAACTACAACATGGTGGTAAGCGACTCACCGCTCACCCAAACACATCTCTTGTTTTTACTAAAACTACAACATGGTGGTAAGCGACTCACCGCTCACTCAAACACGTCTCTCTTGTTTTTACTAAAACTACAACATGGTGGTAAGCGACTCACCGCTCACCCAAACACGTCTCTCTTGTTTTTACTAAAACTACAACATGGTGGTAAGCGACTCACCGCTCACCCAAACACGTCTCTCTTGTTTTTACTAAAACTACAACATGGTGGTAAGCGACTCACCGCTCACCCAAACACATCTCTCTTGTTTTTACTAAAACTACAACATGGTGGTAGGCGACTCACCGCTCACCCAAACACATCTGTCTTGTTTTTACTAAAACTACAACATGGTGGTAGGCGACTCACCGCTCACCCAAACACATCTCTCTTGTTTTTACTAAAACTACAACATGGTGGTATAAGCGACTCACCGCTCACCCAAACACATCTGTCTTGTTTTTACTAAAACTACAACATGGTGGTAAGCGACTCACCGCTCACCCAAACACGTCTCTCTTGTTTTTACTAAAACTACAACATGGTGGTAGGCGACTCACCGCTCACCCAAACACGTCTCTCTTGTTTTTACTAAAACTACAACATGGTGGTAAGCGACTCACCGCTCACCCAAACACATCTCTCTTGTTTTTACTAAAACTACAACATGGTGGTAGGCGACTCACCGCTCACCCAAACACATCTCTCTTGTTTTTACTAAAACTACAACATGGTGGTAAGCGACTCACCGCTCACTCAAACACGTCTCTCTTGTTTTTACTAAAACTACAACATGGTGGTAAGCGACTCACCGCTCACCCAAACACGTCTCTCTTGTTTTTACTAAAACTACAACATGGTGGTATAAGCGACTCACCGCTCACCCAAACACGTCTCTCTTGTTTTTACTAAAACTACAACATGGTGGTAAGCGACTCACCGCTCACCCAAACACATCTCTCTTGTTTTTACTAAAACTACAACATGGTGGTAGGCGACTCAACGCTCACCCAAACACATCTCTCTTGTTTTTACTAAAACTACAACATGGTGGTATAAGCGACTCACCGCTCACCCAAACACATCTCTCTTGTTTTTACTAAAACTACAACATGGTGGTAAGCGACTCACCGCTCACTCAAACACATCTCTCTTGTTTTTACTAAAACTACAACATGGTGGTATAAGCGACTCACCGCTCACCCAAACACATCTCTCTTGTTTTTACTAAAACTACAACATGGTGGTAAGCGACTCACCGCTCACCCAAACACATCTCTCTTGTTTTTACTAAAACTACAACATGGTGGTATAAGCGACTCACCGCTCACCCAAACACATCTCTCTTGTTTTTACTAAAACTACAACATGGTGGTAAGCGACTCACCGCTCACCCAAACACATCTCTCTTGTTTTTACTAAAACTACAACATGGTGGTATAAGCGACTCACCGCTCACCCAAACACATCTCTCTTGTTTTTACTAAAACTACAACATGGTGGTATAAGCGACTCACCGCTCACCCAAACACGTCTCTCTTGTTTTTACTAAAACTACAACATGGTGGTAAGCGACTCACCGCTCACCCAAACACATCTCTCTTGTTTTACTAAAACTACAACATGGTGGTAAGCGACTCACCGCTCACCCAAACACATCTCTCTTGTTTTTACTAAAACTACAACATGGTGGTAAGCGACTCACCGCTCACTCAAACACGTCTCTCTTGTTTTTACTAAAACTACAACATGGTGGTAAGCGACTCACCGCTCACCCAAACACGTCTCTCTTGTTTTTACTAAAACTACAACATGGTGGTATAAGCGACTCACCGCTCACCCAAACACGTCTCTCTTGTTTTTACTAAAACTACAACATGGTGGTAAGCGACTCACCGCTCACCCAAACACATCTCTCTTGTTTTTACTAAAACTACAACATGGTGGTAGGCGACTCAACGCTCACCCAAACACATCTCTCTTGTTTTTACTAAAACTACAACATGGTGGTATAAGCGACTCACCGCTCACCCAAACACATCTCTCTTGTTTTTACTAAAACTACAACATGGTGGTAAGCGACTCACCGCTCACTCAAACACATCTCTCTTGTTTTTACTAAAACTACAACATGGTGGTATAAGCGACTCACCGCTCACCCAAACACATCTCTCTTGTTTTTACTAAAACTACAACATGGTGGTAAGCGACTCACCGCTCACCCAAACACATCTCTCTTGTTTTTACTAAAACTACAACATGGTGGTATAAGCGACTCACCGCTCACCCAAACACATCTCTCTTGTTTTTACTAAAACTACAACATGGTGGTATAAGCGACTCACCGCTCACCCAAACACATCTCTCTTGTTTTTACTAAAACTACAACATGGTGGTATAAGCGACTCACCGCTCACCCAAACACGTCTCTCTTGTTTTTACTAAAACTACAACATGGTGGTAAGCGACTCACCGCTCACCCAAACACATCTCTCTTGTTTTTACTAAAACTACAACATGGTGGTAAGCGACTCACCGCTCACCCAAACACATCTCTCTTGTTTTTACTAAAACTACAACATGGTGGTAAGCGACTCACCGCTCACCCAAACACATCTCTCTTGTTTTTACTAAAACTACAACATGGTGGTATAAGCGACTCACCGCTCACCCAAACACATCTCTCTTGTTTTTACTAAAACTACAACATGGTGGTAGGCGACTCACCGCTCACCCAAACATGCATCTCTATATAACCACCGTTTAGGTGGTCATCTTATCATCTAAAACTGGAGTATGAATAGGCCTTTTAACCCATTTAGGCCTGAAAATATGTTGTTCCAGGGACCCTCCCAGTAGCAGATTTGAGTTAAAAAAAAAACTCACTCTGTAACAATATATATTCAAAGATTTCAGGCACATTTTCACGATTAAAATAAAATAGCAGACCTACAAGCTCGTAGCGCGGCACTCGGTGCCGCGCTACGAGCTTGCCCCAATATTTAAAGCCCCCTCCCAGACAATGTAGAGGACACGTTTGAAACGTTTTTTGTTCCTTCTTCATTTATAAAGCGGAGACCGACGTTCATAACCTGACTCCGCCAGATGGTGGCAGCATTGAGTCACAGGTTCCACAAGACAACGCCATCTCCATCCGGTCTCTCTCGGGCAGAGACGATGTACCCGAACCAGCGGGTTTCGGGCCGATCAGCGGCAGCGAGAGGCGGGACTCAAGGCGAGACTGACGACGCATTGAAGCTGCGCCACAGCACAAAATGGTAATCACAACCCAACAGGACTACAACTCGAAAATTATCATGGAGGTATATAGCAGCTGATTTTCGCCACTGGTTCGGGGTTCATCGCCTCTGCCTCGAGAGACCAGACTGAGTAGCGAAGTGACATTTTCAGATCCACGGAATGCAGTGAATCAGGCTGCCACATTCAGGCAATCATATAAAAATGCTCCCCCCCCCCCCCCCCCCCCCCCGTCACATTCATAAAACCGCACGCTCAAGGCGCAGATTCTGGTGTCATACATCTCAATAATTGTAGAACCCGACACAACTGCATGTCATGTCATTACACGTATGAAGAGACCGTTACACGCGGACGGACGCATACATACATTTATATCTGATGTAATTAATGTACAGTACATGCACATCATGCGCGGCGCTGCAATTGATAAAAGTGTCAACGGCTGAGATTTTTAACCCGCTGAAACCTGGAAAGCATCCGTGCGCTTTTAGACTTTAGCCTAACTCATGCTGCTATGATTAGGTGATGTAATGGTGATGTAAAACAAACGGGTGTCAAAACAAACATTAAATTCCCTTTATTGTTAATGGCATTTAATGTTTGTGTTAGGGACAAGATGACGTACATTTTCCCTTCATTGTCAATGGTGTTTTTAAAACAAACATTGAACTGAACTAACAACAAACATTAATTTCTCTTCATTGTCAATGGCGTTTTTAAAACAAACATTGAACTAAAAGCAAACATTAAACCTTTGTATATAGGAGGGCCCTCAAAAATAACACAAATCTTCTCTTCTGGCGTCCCTGTCTGGCACAAAACACTTTAAGATGGGTTTCACGGCCAAATATATATAAATTTAGGCGTCCTCCACTGCGCAAAAATATGGAACATGGCATACGGATGTGTATATTACAGGAAACTCACGTTAAACTTTCGAACAAACTCTGGTGAACTCCCGAATTGTACCATCACACCTGTATATTACCGTATATTAACTGTGTATGCCTGCAAAACTTGAGGTTTACGGGTGAAATACAGTGCCCATAATTGCCCGTTAACACATTGAGATGACATTTGTTGTAGAATCGGTCCCAGGTTTGAATGGGTTAAGACAAATCAATGGTATAATTGTGTGCTTCTTGAGCAGTGCTGTCACACTTTCTGGACGTCTAGTCAGTGAGATCTCGCTCTCTCTCATCTGTTGTTGCAAAAGAACACAAAACGTATCCTATAAAGATGCTTCTATGTTGAGTTTGTCACTCTTACTCATATTAACTATAATTGCCGAATACACCATATCTCGTATTTGATCGCTTTTATGTCAATATGAAACAGCTATACACAGAAGTAGCCTTTAGCCTTTAGTCCTGTCCCCGGTTGCCTGGCAAATACTTCGTCACCCCTATAGCACAAGGACGAGTGAGCAAGCCCATTCAAAGTGGGATTTTCTTTGGCCGTCATCTCTGAAACAATGAGTGCTGTCCACTTCATCCACGATCGAAATATTACCGTTTCTGGCGAAAAGTAAACATCGTGAGCTAATGCTAACATTAGCCGTTTCTTCTTCTCTCTAAGTGAGTAGAAATCTCGTCATTTCCGTCGGCAGAAGCTAACTACCTCCCCAGACAACTAGGTGGCAGTGAAATCGGCCACGTCGGTGAATGTCATCTAATTTGCTGCTACACCGATGGCAGTCAACAAGGTGAATATCAGCCAATACAGATTTGTGAAAAGATATTTCAAAAATAGCCAGGGGGAGGCAGTAGAAAGACCAGGACTAATGCATGTTTTTGAGCGGTGCCCAGTGCTTAATTTCAGCCGGAGCTTGGCGGAGCTCAGCGGGCACAACTACCTTCTTTGCGCAGGGCGGGCGCAACTACGTTCTGTGCGCAGTGAGTGTACGCTGCTCATAAGGGTGGAATCTTCCGTCAATAACGTACCTTAGTGATCAGAATTGGAAACATGCCTGTTGAGTGTAGAAGTTATTATTCCCACCACGCAGAAACGCCCCCCCTTTCAAAGTATTTTAGCTTTGTTGTAATCGGTTCAGGTTCGGACGGGAGAGTTTTTTTTTTAGATAACACACAGAATCTATCAGTCATCATGAAGCGACTTTATCCGTTCGTTCAGGATATGAAAAAAGAAAAGGCTTCAGACTGAACTATACGGGCAGCAGCAATCAGGTAAATAAACTGTCAACGTGCAGCCTTGCAGTGTCCTGTGCTGTGAATGCCGGTTGTTGTTACTTGTTCCAAACGGAGCTATCGGGTGGTCAAAGTGTGTGTGTTTATGTGGGGGGCGGGGGGGTGAAATCACTGACCTACAGTATATGTGAGAGTGCGGGTGTTGACACACAGTGAATGATGGTGACACGCCTGGTTGTTGTTGTTGTTGTTGTGTATTGTACAGGCTGCTGCTGCAGTTTGTATTTGTAATCAAGAATCATCTCTCTTATGAGTCTTATCACAACAGGTGACTCGCTGTAGTCTCACTCTCTGTGACTGTACAGTCTGTGGCTAGCTAGTTTGATTTGTGAAAAAGTGTTTGGTATAGCCTACCTACTGTCTGACTCTGGGCGGAATTACCACCAAATAACCGGCATAAATACCCCCAAACCCGACGAAAAACAGTTTTTTCGCAGTGGCGTGTGCGTGCATGTGCGGGAGTTGAGCTCCTGGCATCCATTGAGTTAGAAATTAAGGACTGACGGTGCCTGACCGCGCTCCAACTAGTCTGACCGACCATCTGCAATACCACTGGGTGACCTAAAGTGGCACTGTTGAGCAGGCCGTAGAACCTCCTGATTGACACGCACGCACGCAGTGAGTAACTATAACAAAAGTATACAGTAGGTGCTCAGTTCAGACGGGTCTGATTTTTGCGAGGGTACCTATACCTACCCTATGGGACAAGGGGACAACATGCAAACTCCATACAGAAAGGACCTTTTTTCATTATTTTCAAAAACATTTTTAAACAGTACGCAAGAGGGCCCGAAATCTTCAAAAGAAAAAGAAAAGAAAAGAAAAAAAAAAGTATGAAAGTTTTCAAATAATTGTGGTGGAATAAACCGTACACTATCTGCCTCCAAGATGTAGTGGGGCGTACAAGCATAACGTTGTTATGATATAGGCTATGCAAATACAAAAGTACAGTAAAAGCACCTAAAAGTTTTACTAGAGAAATAGTTCAAAAGGGCTTTTCAAAGCGATTTCAAAGGCATGTGTACTGGGCTCAGCCCCACTGTGAACCTCTTCAAACAATGGTTTAAGGATTAATCAAGCACAGGTGCACTTCATTGTTTTCCCTGAAGCCTTGACTCTGACGCACGCGCGCACAGCCGCACACGTGCACACGCACACACTTACTTTCTCTCTCCCTCCCCCTCTCTCCAATGTGATGTTGTTTGAACCGCTCATCAATCACTCAGGACTGGAATAAACAAATCGTTGCCGTCGCGATAGAAACCTCTCATGTCCATATTCTACCTTTTTGTGTTTTCTTCATAAATCAACGGCCTACGTTACACTTGATCATACTGTACGTATGGCGTCACGCGAAAGCATCAAAGCGCGGTGCGAAGCCACGAGACACACTGCCGGGCGAGCTCCGGCGAGCGAGTCACCGTGCTGTCATACGTATACTATATACATAATCAGTCAAATAAAATAGCTAATTGTGCCTGTTCTGCTGGGACCAGAGTACGTGGTGTGTATATGTATGACTAGCTCTCAATGATGACGTAAGAAATTTGTGTAATCTGGTCCCAGCAAACCAGGCACAAATCTGCTGTTTTATTTGCATACGCATCAAATGGCAGGTTGGCTGTCACGGTTTTTGGCGCAAAGTAACCACAGTATACCGCTAATCAACTTACAACTACATACTCTATATAGTATATGTATATGTATACGTATGTCTTACGTCATCATTTAGAGCTCATCACATATCAATGATTTATTTTTCTTAAAAAAAGGGATCCAGAATATATCTACATCGATAAAACTGTATTTCTTATATAGATAGAAACTTGAACCATACTTAATAATACTAGGTGTTTATATGCATAAAGTAGGTATGTAGCAAATAGTTACACCTAATAATTATACATTTCAAGTATGCACTCGACAGAGTGCAGTTCTAGTTTATACTATGTGCTTTTGTCCTCTGGTTTCCAGGCTATGACTATCACAAATTACAACAAAAACCTCAAACAAAACTATTAGTAATAAATACTGTACTAAAACCAAGCATTTTCACGAAACAAAAAAAAAGAACTCTCAAACTTTAATGACTCATTACAACTAATTGGAATTGAAGACGTGAAGTCAAAAAGCGAATGAAACTGGAAGCGAGCGAAGAGTTCAAAGCCATAACAGCATGTTTCACATTTCATCAGCAAAGCATCCGTTGTCTTCAGTGCTTTGTAGATGTGGCTGATGTGTCAGTTGAACTATACCGGCCCTGCTAAAGCTGCCGCTATTGCATCACTCTAACCCGCTAAGACCGGGAAAGCATCGGTGTCGTTTTAGATTTGAGCTACTTGCAATCATTTTAACCTTTTATATATATGTTCATTGGTCATTAAAAAATAGCAGATATATGAGATATATTTTAAATATCGTGGAAATGTCGGCAAATCTTTGAAAAATATATACGCTATTGGTCTGAATACATTTATAAGACAACGATTATTTTATTTGTATGGAAATATCCTAAAGAAAATGGGGTTGATCCGAGGACTAGACCATTTGACATTCAATGTTCTTTTTCCACAAATGAGTCTTGAAAAATGGCAGTCATCTTATAATCAGAGTCGTCTTATATTCGGTACAATACGGGTAAATATTTTAAAGCCAACACTTTAACTCAAATCATTGCTTTTGTCCCTGGAACGACATGTTTTGAGATGGGAGTCAGTCCGCGGTCAAATACATATAATTCTGGGGGTCCTTTAAAGGTTTGAGAACCACTGATAGAGAAACCTATAGTTTTTTTGAAAACTGTAGAAGTAGTTTGTAGAATCGCCCCGAGGTCTTTATGGGTTAAAGCTGCTTCCAGGGACTCCATGACTCAACATTTCACAACTTCAAGCAGAAGCAAGCCACCCATCCAAGCAACATACCCACGCACGCACTCACGCGCACACACGCTCACGCACAGACAGTTATTTATAAATCCGGCATGCCTTAATTGGCTTATGACATAAATGTATCCCTATAGACGCTTCATTTCTTTTGTAAGATGAAACAGTAACCGAATGTTTTATCCGAAACATATCGTCTCTGTCAGGCAGAAACCTCAATAGCCTATGTCAGTGGCGTTCTACCATTTTCATGTCAAGGCCCATAATTTAGTCCGCATTTGAGCCACGGACCACCATTTGATGAGATTTAGCCTCTCAGGGCCCCCAAAACTATTGGGCAAACGTTGGTCAAAATAACAATTCTTCTACATTATCTAATGCAGATGTTTAACAATAAATTAACTCTCGTAAAATGAAAACATTCCGGGTCCATTTTACGCTCTCAAGAGTTAAAGATCAATATGGATCTATATTTTGTTACCAACTCTACTCTGTCATTTACCTGGGATCGACCACCTTGAACCCCCTCAAGGAACACTGGTGGTCCCCGGACCACTCGTTGAAAACCACTGGCCTATGTCCAAAACTGTTGGCGTAATCAAGTAGGGCGTTAATTTACAACAATCACAAAAAGTTAAAATGGTGATAGGAGGTTTCTGCCTGACAGCAACGATAGGCTATACTGTATAGCCTACTGTATATTGTACAATATGAGGATCATGAGTATTTTAACTGTCACTATAGCTGTCTTGCATTGGGCAGATCTCGCCAGCCAGGGAAAACAGCCAAGTGTTTTTGCGCCCAAAAAACAGTCAGTCAGTACCCCCTTTCCATTATTTCGGAATCCAAGCTTGTCCGAGGATGGCTCTTCTGTGGCCCGACTCTGGAGTCTGAGCAATGTTTCATGTCGTCAAAGTGCAGTAAACACAATGGAAGTGTGCAAGTTGAATATCGCTGGAGGTGATGAAAAATACATGGAATGCTGTGGAATGGTCTTTGAAAGAGCACGCACGCACACACACACGCACACACACGCGCACACAAACACGCGAGCATTCGGAATGGTGTTAACATTAAAGCTGCAGTTCGCAAAATATAATGTCAATACTGTACAGAATATAAACGGAAAGTATTACTTTGGCCGTTCAAGGACTGATATGGAGGAAAAGAAGGTACTCAAGTGAATTAGCTCAAGGTCGAAGTAAACAGGTTTTTTTTCTCCCTTTCAAAATGTTGTCAAACTCTTTCTGAAAATATCAGATCTACAAGCTCTGTCTGCAGGTGTTGCACGTACACAAGAACAGTCGGACATACAAGCAAGAAGAGGTTAAGTCAGCGGTGCCTTCATTCAGACTGAGGACAAAAAGAACAGGATGATGGTGACGATGCAAGATGTTTTGGGAGTTCACTTACAACATATTGTATTATCTCTAAAACCCTTGGCCCCTTCCTTCCGAATCCATTATCCTCCCGATGTTACGCGTCATGCTTTTTGAGAGCATAGTGCCAGCAGAACATGCACATAGTTTGGTACTGCAGATATCAAAGAAATTAAATATCTATGCCTATATCGCAAAGATATTTCAATCTTGAAACCCTCAACAAATATACCCTGCACCTCCCTGCATAAGTGGGCAACATGACAAATAGCTATAGGCCACATGTGATCGCACACCTACATTTTCAACTCTGAAATCAATACATGGGAAAAAGCTCTGCATTGAAAGAAAGAAAGAAAGAAAGAAAGAAAGAAAGAAAGAAAGAAAGAAAGAAAGAAAGAAAGAAAGAAAGAAAGAAAGAAAGCCTACTTAGTCATTCTTTGCCACCATGCCAGTGGTGCCATAACATTCTTGAATTTCTGGCTGCTATGTCAAACTTAAGCCCAAAACCTGCAGCTCGAACCAAAAGGAAATAGCAAATTCACTCCTAGGATGATTGAAGTGATCAAGTCACATACACACATCCTGTTCCCTGTTACAACTCACACACCTTCAACGGCAGATACAACACAACAGACATCACAATCACATCATTAGCATTCAAATCCAGAGACACAAACAAGTTACTGAACACACATGTTTTCATTGCCACCCAGTCATTGGGCCCCATAATGACAGCAATAGTACAGCATCTTGAATCACACACAGCATACAACACAAGCAGCACCAGCAAAGAAGCAAAACAAAGTTCCTACCTTGAGCCGTCTTCTACTTGACTTCATTGGTTGTGTAAGCGATGGCCAGGGTCAAACATGGGATAGACAGATAGTGCCCCGCTTCTCTCTAGCCCTAGCTCCACCGGCGTCTCCATAGTCATCTCATCTCCATCCTCCACATCTGGCTAGCTGGCCAGTACTTTCCTCCCAGTATCAATAGCACCGACCAGCCTCATTATCCTGGCTGCCACCTTCTCACTTCTCAGCATTGGATGTTTAGCAGGGCCGGATGTACCATATGGGCAGCATGTGCAGGCATCAGGGGGCCCTCCAGGGACATTTGCCCCATTTTTCCCCATCTAAAAAGAGTAAAAAAATAGTGTTTTATTGTTGGTGAGAATGCATCTCAACAACTGCCAATCTAGTGCAACAATGCGCTAGAGTGGCTGTTGTTCAAAGTGGGCGGGCCCACTGCGCCGCGTGAGGACAGGTGACAGGTGGAGACTCGTGATTCTAGTGGAATATAAGAGTGCGTCTGTCAAAAGCATGGCATTGTTTACTGCATAGCGTGTCAGGTGGCTCGACTAAAACACTGAAATACATTGGCACTGCAGGGGATACTCACCCATTTGCTTACTATGTGGTTAAAATAAAAAAAATATGTATTTGTTGCTGCCTGGCTGTCACTCTGGGGCAGGGGAGGTGGCTGGGAATAGTCCAAAATAACCACATAAAACCGAGGGGGAAAAAACGTTGCGCGCCCACAGGTCCGTGCATGCATGGCATGTGCAGCGTGGCCCTTCGAGCTTCAGTGCCCAGGGGTCCTTAGAGGTTCTAATCCAGTACTGATGTTTAGTACGGCACATATTATAGCGTCCTCCTGGTGGTCAGGGCAGGCTCTAGGGTCCAGCATTCACAGCATGAGGCTGAGCTTGGCGGTCTGGGGTCATCACCCTGGCTCGTGTACCTGTGGAGTAGGTTGAGAGAAACGCCATACGCTTTGAGGAAGTGAACTGACCAAGAGCCACAGTATACTGTACTCTGTCACAATTCACTAGCAACAGCAGACAATCATACACAGCCTGTATACGTATACTGCATCCATCCGGTTACAACAGACACAGCCAGGGCTGCGTTTTACAATTCTATGATAGAATTGTAAAATGTGGCCATTCGACTGATAGAATTGTAAAACGCAGCCGTTCGACTGATAGAATTGAAAAACGCAGAATTTTACCATTCTATCAGTCGAACGGCCGCGTTTTACAATTCTATCAGTCGAACGGCCACATTTTACAATTCTATCAGTCGAACGGCCGCGTTTTACAATTCTATCAGTCAAACGGCCACATTTTACAATTCTATCAGTCGAACGGCCACATTTTACAATTCTATCAATCAAACGGCCACGTTTTACAATTCTATCAGTCGAACGGCCACATTTTACAATTCTATCAGTCGAACGGCCGCGTTTTACAATTCTATCAGTCGAACGGCCACGTTTTACAATTCTATCAGTCGAACGGGCACATTTTACAATTCTATCAGTCGAACGGCCGCGTTTTACAATTCTATCAGTCGAACGGCCACATTTTACAATTCTATCAGTCGAACGGGCACATTTTACAATTCTATCAGTCGAACGGCCGCGTTTTACAATTCTATCAGTCGAACGGCCACATTTTACAATTCTATCAGTCGAACGGCCACATTTTACAATTCTATCAGTCGAACGGCCACGTTTTACAATTCTATCAGTCGAACGGCCACATTTTACAATTCTATCAGTCGAACGGCCACATTTTACAATTCTATCAGTCGAACGGCCACATTTTACAATTCTATCAGTCGAACGGCCACATTTTACAATTCTATCAGTCGAACGGCCACATTTTACAATTCTATCAGTCGAACGGCCACATTTTACAATTCTATCAGTCGAACGGCCACATTTTACAATTCTATCAGTCGAACGGCCTAGTTCATACAAGCCCAAGCTACAAGCTCATGGCGTGGCACGAAGTGACAAAGTGACATTTGAATGGATTAAGTCCATTTATTATTCACTGTTGTGATTACAACACAAACGGATCAGCCCAGGAAAACAAAAGTCAGCCGGGGCGAGTCAACCAGACTTACCAGAGTGAAGGCAATCGTTTGGTTGACGAGCCGTATAGCTGCAGGTTTCAGTTCACTGAGGCAGACGCCAGGGAGGGACAGCTGGCCAGGAGCGATGCCAACTGCAGCGCTGACACACAGGAGACAGCGGTATAAGTATACAGGACAGCTGACAACCACACACAACCTCTACGCCTGAGTGGGACGTGAGTGACTATGTGGCAGCAGAGTTTATGATCTCTAGCAGCAGAGCAGTGGAGGATGAACCATTGACAGTGCTCTCCTGCCTCACACAGAGAGAGAGAAAGAGAGGCCCTATTTTCAGACAAAGTTCTGCTCTGGTTCACAGACTTCACGTGCTTCATGACCCTTGGCTTGGGTAAGCAGAGCAATGCAAGTCACATTCACTTCCGTTAAAAAGCCAAATGTTAAAAAGCACGCGTGAAAACAAATTAGCCTAGAGGCAGTATAGTGATTGCGACATTGTCTTGACAAAACCATAAAGGAATGCATGGATACGAGCACCCGAGTTTTAAGGTAAAGCACAGATGAGAGCACCCGCACAAATCAGCGTCGCCGGGCAACTTGTGTGTACAACGGTTTGCGTTGCACGCGACGTCAGACGAGCTCATACATAAGGCGTTTCAGTGGTCGAGGACGACTATATTATGTTGAGTGACCGACCGAATACAGACATACATAGATATAGAGTGTTTGGAGACAGACACACACGTCGATAGATAGATGCAGTGGACGGTGAACAAGAACATCCAACGGAAGACGGATTGCCACAGGCCACTGGCACAGATCATCGCCGTGGCGGTCGGCGACAAGGTGTACTCGCTGCACTACACCAACACCGACGTGCAGATCTTGGTGCGCGTCCTCAACACGGTGTCCATGCGCTGGACCAAGCTGTACCCGGCGGCGGCGGCGGCGATGGAGACGGACGCGACGGCGGGGGGAGGAGGAGGAGGGGGACGAGGAGGGGAGCGATCATCCCTGGACGTCCCGTCCAAGCGATACGGCCACTCGGCCGTGCTCATAGACAGCGTCATCTACGTGTGGGGCGGCGTGAAGCAGGCGGGCGGCTACTGCAACGTGCTGTACGCGTTCGACGTGGACGCGCACCGCTGGTCCAAGCCGGCCGTCTCGGGCACCGTGCCGCAGGGCAAGGGCTACCACTCGGCCTGCGTCTCCGGCCAGAAGATCATGTACATCTACGGCGGGTGCAACAACGTGACGCAGTGCAACAACGACATCTACCGGCTGGACGCCGCCGCCATGACCTGGTCGGTGACCCGGTCACTGATCAACACGCGGGGCATCCCGGGCCCCGTCCTCGAGTGCCACTCGGCGACCATGATCGGCACGCGGATGTACGTGTTCGGCGGCCACGTGGTCCTGGGCCACGAGGACCAGGACAACAACGTGCGCGTGTTTGACACGGAGACCACCTGCTGGCTGAGCATGCCGTCGGCGCAGCAGCGCCCGGGGGGCAGCCGCTGCCACTCGGCCGTGGCGCACGGCGGCGAGCTGTACATATTCGGCGGCCACATCCTGGGCCAGACGCCCAACGACCTGTGGCGGTTCAGCCCCGACACGAGCTCCTGGCGGAAGATGGAGCCGAGGGGGAAAGGCCCGCGGCGCATCTCCAAGGTGGTCTGCTGCAAGGTTTCCGACCGCGTGGTCGTCTTCGGGGGAAACCGGCACAGGCAGGTGGCCAAGTCCGACCACATGTACATCCTGGACCTGCGGCCGAGCCTGAAGACACTGTGCAAGGTGGCGGTCATCCGGTACCGCCTGGAGCAGTCGGAGCTGCCGCACGACCTCCGCTGGGAGCTGGGGGCCATGACCACCATCAGGAAGAGAAAGAGGAAGACCAGCATAGACGACACGGCCCAATAGAGGCGGGGCGCTCTGACATCATCATATAAAAGATGGGTGGGGTGCGTCCTTGTCTCGGTGGGTTGTTCGTTCTGAAACTTGCCGCCCACGGGCATTGGCCATTGCCGCAGGAAAGGAGGAAGTAAATGTTTCACTTTTCCCAAATGAACCGATTCCATTGACTCCAGCGCTCTGGAGCCAGTGCCAACCGAATGCGAGAAGAAGACCCTGTGAAACGGTAGTAATCGGCCATTTCCGTGCTACAGTGGATCACCTTCGCTAGCCTCAGAGGTCCTATGCTAACCGGGACATGGTGCTATTGTTTTTATTGAGCTCCTAACATCGTCCCTCACCTCAATTACGAGAATTGCGTGCGTGCGCAGAGTTTTTGGATTTCGATGACGTCACACCATGGAAACAAGCGTTGCCTAGCGACAGGGAGCTAAAATACGGTAAATATAAATATTAGTATTAATTCTGGATTTAAGCTCTATATACGAGATTTCTTCGAGTTTGGCACAGAATAGGGGCGATTTTTCTCCATTTTTTTCTACAGGCTATGGGATCTGTAGTAGCAGTCACGGTCCCATAGTCCAGATGGAGGGGAATGCGGGCAGCATTTACGGGCAATCCCCCTTTAAATGATTGAGTAATTATTGAGTACTTTATTATTTTTGAGTCGACGAGCAGGAGGTTTCAGTTCACTGAGGAAGGCTCCAGGGACAGGGCAGAAATGGATGCCAACTGCAGTGCAGTTAAATTGCCTCCTTTTAAATGCGTCTGCTGTTTCTAACGTGACAAGCACCACGAGTTATGGAGCACGGGCATGATGCTCTCATGTATGCCGAGTGTGCATTATGGTATGGAAGTGACAATAAATTCATTCATTTTTATTTATTCATGCATTCATTTAAATGGTTAATGTATATGCATTATGTCATATTGTAAGTGCTTAACACAGGCCCACAGAGTCGTATTTCTTGTTTTTGCTCTGTCATGACCGTGCTGTGGAACAGGCTGTGGCCCTGGAAACATCGCTCACTTCTGCTGTGGCGATCGACATGTTTTTTGTTTGTTTTTGTTTTGTTTAGTTTTCCTCTGTGGACAAATTCTATTCATCAATCATTGTGTTTTCTGTACGAAGGACAGCTTTTCTTTACAATTATATGTTTTGTTTTGAGACTAGAATCACCGTTTGGCACCACAGTCTGCTAGTGCTTTGATTGATTTGATTTGATTGCCTAATATGTATAATTTTAATTGTGTCAATTATTTCTCTCTTCGTTTTGTTTATCTGACGTCTACGTGAGATATTGTATAAGAGACTTGTATAGTTTAACCTGGAAGGCATCGGTTATGAGCTGAGGTGTGTTCAGACTTGAGGCGAGGATGTTTTCACATGCAACGTGATTACATTCACGGAGCTAAATGATTTAGAACAGCAGTTGTAATAGACATTCCTTATACTGTAGTAGCAGTACTTGCGCGCTCTGCTTGCACACAAGTAGGCCATGGCCTACTTGTGTTCAAGGCGCACGTTCACATCTCGACAGAGTGCATTTCTATACACTAGTATTTATTTTATTGAATAATGTAGTATTATTTATCATAATGATGTCAGCTCCATATTTGGGCATGGTTTCAGCCAGTGTTGTTTTTGGCAGCAAATTTTACTTTTAGTCACAGTCTCTTGAATGGCTTCCAATTAGTTTTAGTCACATTTTAGTCACGCGGAATGTTTTAGTGTTAGTCGACTAAATCTACAGTTGATTTAGTTGACTAAAGTGTATTTTGGTGGGCGTTGATGCTATCGTAATGACTGTTTTTACACTTGCTGAAAATAGCCAATCTAGAAGCTTAGCTTGTAGATCAGCTATTTTCAGTGTAAAATAACTTACTGGATCTCTTGTCCACTAGTGCCTTCCTATGCCACACCACTGCCCTGTGGGACAGTAGTGTAGTGGCTGGGCAGTAGTTTGCAGGGCAGTGGGGGCGCATGTGTAATGCCAGGGCAATAGTTCAGTGTGGATGGCAGACCGGTGGGACAGTTAGGTCATGGGTAATCCCTCAAGACCTCCTAATTCAACATAGTTTTTTTTTTAGAATTGTCCTCAGGTCTAAATGGGTTAATATAAGGTGTACAATGACAGGCCCCTCTCTGCCAACTCTGCCGACTGTAAGTGCCATACATTTAAGAATAACAGACTGAAGGACTCATTTGTACATCAGTGTGTCTTGCTTCTAAACAAAACATCGCTAAACCAGTGGATATGTTCTCGCTCCTGATTGTTTCTGTGATTTTTGTCCTGTAATGTCTACCATTTTGTAATGTCTGTCTATCTATGTCTTGTCTGCTTCTTGAACGGTGACGTCATGGACGCAAAGCAAATTTCAGTGCAAGCTGACAATAAAGTTGTATCGTATCGTATATCCTAGCGTTTCTATCCTGCTATAGACCTACCGTCTCCAGTACAGGGCTGCTGTTGATGACATTGCCCTTATAGGCTCTGTGCACAGCAGCCATTTTGGAAAGACATTGGGCCTCTTCCTGGCTTCCTTCACAGGTGTTACCGATGATACTAATGAAGGCTCTGTTCCATTCTGGTCAGACAGAGTCAGTGTTAATGATACTAGTGAAGGCTCTGTTCCATTCTGGTCAGACAGAGTCAGTGTTAATGATACTAATGAAGGCTCTGTTCCATTCTGGTCAGACAGAGTCAGTGTTAATGATACTAATGAAGGCTCTGTTCCATTCTGGTCAGACAGAGTCAGTGTTAATGATACTAGTGAAGGCTCTGTAAGTGTTCCCTTACAGGTGTGTAATTCTGAGAGTGTACAACTACAATTGGAACCAAATGAACCCATAAGGGTCACTTTGGAATCACTCTCAATAGTAATGGGGTCCTTGAAGTTAAATTATATTACCCTAAATTGAAACAGAGCCTTAGTTGGTACAACTTAAGTAGTAAGAAAGGGGCCCCAGTTCCGTTCCATTGAATTCGCTTCAATGGAACCGCATACTGTATAGCCACTTGTATTGGCTATATGCGGCACAAACGCAAAGCTCGGCCAATCGGTCAAGCCGACGGTTTGGGTTGGCCAACCAGCGAGGCCGACTCGTACAATGCAGCGTATTCAGTGCATCCTCCTCAGACCTACAGTATACACAACGATGAGACGCCTATGCCAAAACAAAAAGCAATAGGTCTCTTCCAGGCGACGCAAATTGTGACTCGGCATCGATCGCACACACCCAAGGGGTCATAATGACACACATGTGCCAAGTTCGAGACCGTTTGGTAAGTGCTTTCCGAGTTACGCCCAAGACAGAGTGGCCGACACAGATTTGGTGAATTCATTCATAGACACAAAAAAAAAATCACACCCATGTGAAGTGAGGGGCGCTAATATATTAACCCATTCTGACCTGAGATCAGATTCTAAAAATGTCTGTTACATCCTGACAGTTTCATTATTAACCCATTCTGACCTGAGATCAGATTCTAAAAGTGTCTTCGATTTTTCAAAAATAGCAGACCTACAAGCTCGTATCGCGCCACTCGGTGGCGCGATATGAGCTTGTAGATCTGCTATTTTTCAATAGCTAAAGCATGACATGATGCTGACACCAAAATGGGTGCCCGGTCAGAATGGGTTAAAGTCTAACTCATGTTGATTAGGTGATGCAATGGGGATGTAAAACAAGCGGTGCAAACACAAACATTAAACGCCATTAACAATAAAGAGACACTATGACTTAAATGGCACATTGTGATGTAAATGTTCCCGTCATTGTCAATAGAGTTTACAAAACAAACGTTGCACTAAAGGCAAACATTAAACAAATAAGACAAAAATAAATAAATCACACTTGTGAAGTGAGGGGTGCCCACTGTATTTATATCGGCCACATGACGCAATTTAGTGCCCAAAAACAAACATTAAAGTCCATAGACTTGGCTGGCAAACGGTTTACGTCACAAGTGCTCTAAACAAAATCGTCATCTTCAAAAGCCAGGCATTGGAGGGGCTAGTGCCTCTCAGTAAAGGAACATACGGCATAAACCGCTCCTCCAGATGACCACACCATAAAGAAGTGAGTCCGATACATCTCTGTTACCATAGCAACCGTGATGCCATCAAAGTTACCCGGTCCAATCAGTGTGCCGCTGTGACGCTCCAACGTTGAAGAGTCTGGGTTATAAATGAAACGTGTTGAGAAGAACACGCAGTAATATATACACCGCCGAAGACCTCGGTACACCCATGATGGCAGACAAAAGAATCCTCAAGGAGACCCAGCGGCTGCTCGCGGAGCCCGTCCCGGGCATCAGAGCGGAGCCGGACGAGGCCAACGCCCGCTACTTCCACGTGGTCATCGCCGGACCGCAGGACTCGCCCTTCGCGGGCGGGACCTTCAAGCTGGAGCTCTTCCTCCCGGAGGAGTACCCCATGGCCGCGCCCAAGGTGCGCTTCATGACCAAGATATACCACCCCAACGTGGACAAGCTAGGGAGGATATGCCTGGACATCCTGAAGGACAAGTGGTCTCCGGCCCTGCAGATACGCACCGTGCTGCTGTCCATCCAGGCGTTGCTGAACGCGCCCAACCCGGACGACCCCCTGGCCAACGATGTCGCCGAGCAGTGGAAGACCAACGAGGCTCTGGCCATGGAGACGGCCAAGGCGTGGACCAGCATTTATGCTCACGGAAACAATATCAAACTGTAGAAACCGCCCCTATACCGCAACAAGCGGGGGTAACGAGTGGAGGCCGAGTGTCGATAGCTCCCAAGACCCTCTCCCTATACTTCCGTTTGCCCGTAACCACTTGAAGGCCTTTATACGTTGTTGACTGGATTCCCATCAAGGGCTCACTGATATGCCACTGTCTGAATATCTCTGGTGAAAATAGACCATCTATAAGCTTGTTAGCCTGGGCATCATTCCATTTCGGATTCATGAACCGGTCGGGAGCGGATGATATCGCTACGCCATGTTGTAGTATCGTTTTGTAGTCATCCATCTTCCGGAACTTCCTTTCCCCTCAAACCAATTTTTCTCAATGAAAGCTACAGGCTACGAAAGCTTTTATTGTTATTCTTCCGGTTTGAGGGAAAAGGAAGTTCCGTTTGATTGTTCCTGCCTGATGACTACAAAACCATACTACAACATAACGTAACTATATAATCCGTTCCAGACCTGTTCACACGGCACTTTTGGAACAGAGACCAGGCTTTCCTCCGAGGTGGAAAGCCTGGTGAGGCGAGGTTACAAGTTTGTAGATCAGCTATTTTCCCAAATGTTTATAAAGACATGAGCGGAAAAAATAAGCTGTAGAGAAGAGACAACTGTTTTCCCACAATTGTGCAATAGAACTGGATCTAACTGGCTTTCGGAGGCAACTGCAAACATGCATAAATCATATAATTATAATAAACGTAGAGAACGGACTGCCCCACCCTCACATTAATTTCAATGAAGTTGCTCACCCACCCACCGCACTAGGCAACAGAAGTACACTCTACGTCAAAATTGTATTAGAGCACCAGGCAGGCGCAGTAGGCCTTCAGATGATAGAAACATGCGCAGTAGCATTTTAAATGCGGAAATCTTGCTTTAATAGCCTACTCCTCGCGGTCCTGGGGGCTTGGCTTCGATGAGTACACTTTTTTTTTTCTTCCTGAAACGCGTTGTGATCTTGTAGATTGCCGGATTCGATGAATGGTGTAGAGGGGACCAAGCAGAGTATAGGGTTTAACCACTTTACCCCAGCATCTATATTTTGGGGGGAACATTAGCAAAACATATCAGATGTACAAGCTCACAACACATTAGCAACAATCAGATTATTTTTTTTCAATGGATTGCTTGAAACAAGATTATTAAGTACAGTCAAAGATGCAAAAAGGATAACCTAGGGTCTTGTTTCCATTGTGGTCCATTGTACTAAATTAACTCGGTTACATACAATACTGTAAGGGATTTATGTTAGTTTTTCACCCTGTAAGGAATAAGGGGAGAACTGATTATTTTCGGTCCAGGGGCATACAGTAGTTAGACCTTTGAGGAGGTCACACCAGTTCTGATGTGCGTGCGTTGTGGTGTAATGTGTAGACTGAATTGGAGAGAATATGTACAAATTTGATCAAAACAGATGTGAATGGAATTCCTGTCTCAGTCTCATTTCCAATAGGCCTACATTTGAAACTATAACCTAAGCAAGTATCCTTCAGGATTACAATACAATAAAAACATTTGAGATCAAATAAGGCTCAATAATCAAAATGTATATTTACAGAGAAAGCAGTTACTTTAGTTCTGAGTTTGGTTATAGGGAGTCTATATTATGTCGTTTGGATGGTCATTCCAACTCATTTTTCTTGACTGGGATGGCTCAGAGTAGAAGACAGTTCTAAAGGTAAGCAATTCAAAATGGGATAGGTTTTCACGTTAGTCAAAAGGGCCCCCAAATGCCTTCAATACCCTCATGCCAACCACCTCAGCAAGGTGAGTGACACCCACAGCCACAAAGAGTGAGCTACCATCTCCTATAGAACAAACAAAGTTGATTAAGTTCTCTTCCATTGCACTGCCACCAAAGTGTGGAATTCCCCCGACAACACCATCCATTACAAATAGGCGCATCTCTGGCTTCCTTCAAATTAGGGCCAAAGATCCATCTCTTATAGCAGCCGGGCCAAAGGAGGAGGTAAACTCACCTCTCCCATATACTGTACAGTAGTTAATAGTTGTTCATGATGTTGTACTTTGGTGTTGTTGATGATGTACTGTATAGGACCACAATGGACTTTTTTGTGTTATCCTTTTAGCTCAAATGTCTGACTGTACTTTCTGTCTAACAAGTATTCAATCAATCAATCAATCAATCAAACAATGCACATGTTGGTGGCAGCGTAGAGTAGAAGGATTTTTCATTTCAATCTTTGGGGGAACAAGGTGAACTCCTTCTCCATCTATTTTTGGAGCAGAGATTTGGTGTAGAGAGAAGATACAACATACCCGTTGTACCTGGTGTCGGTATATCTGTTCTACACAGCTGTCCGTCTGTGACCATTGTATGCCCATATGTGGAGACAAATACTGTATATGCCTATACCGTATACCGTATACCGTATATAAAAAATAATAATAATAATCACACCCGTGTGAAGTGAGGGGGTGCTCTACTGCTCTTATCATGACGTACAGCACTAGGACATCATCAGACACTTGTCCATTCATTGTCAATGAAGAATGTAATGTTTGCGTAGAAAAGGTTTGTGAACATACCACCGCTACACGAAAAGCTGGATATAGGAGGGGCTATAGCGCCCCCTCAAACACAAAGATACACCGCCCACCCTCCCCCAACGTCAGAAATGTACATGGATGACGTTATCAGGCCACGTCTCGTTCACGTACGGACTCTGTCGGGGGTGGAAACCTCACAAAAACTGTTACTTTTCAGGATTCGAATGAATAAATAGCAAAAGTAGCAGTTCTCCCAAGCTCAAGTTTGGTTTGTGGATCTGCGTCTTTTGATGCTTTTGTGCGACGCTGTAGTATGATCATGTTTATAGGCCAGGGCGTTAATTTAGGAAAAAGAAAACACAGACATTGAGAACATGGAGATAAGAACTGTCGGATGAAAGGCCAGGCATAATAACTTAAAGGGCGGTCCGCTACAGTGTTGAGTGTGGGGGGAGGGGAACCTAATCTTGCAAGCCGCTGAACAGATCTATGCCTAATGTGTTGTTCACTTCACACACACTGGCAGTGGGCCAAGAAGCACCTCCACTCTGTCCTAGCTCCCTCTCCACTCTGTGTCCTAACTCCCTCTCCACACTGTGTCCTAGCTCCCTCCTTACTCCGTGTCCTAGCTCCCTCTCCACACTGTGTCCTAGCTCCCTCCTTACTCCGTGTCCTAGCTCCCTCTCCACTCTGTGTCCTAGCTCCCTCTCCACTCTGTGTCATAGCTCCCTCTCCACTCTGTGTCCTAGCTCCCTCTCCACTCTGTGTCCTAGCTCCCTCTCCACTCTGTGTCCTAGCTCCCTCTCCACTCTGTGTCCTAGCTCCCTCTCCACTCTGTGTCCTAGCTCCCTCTCCACTCTGTGTCCTAGCTCCCTCTCCACTCTGTGTCCTAGCTCCCTCTCCACTCTGTGTCCTAGCTCCCTCTCCACTCTGTGTCCTAGCTCCCTCTCCACTCTGTGTCCTAGCTCCCTCTCCACTCTGTGTCCTAGCTCCCTCTCCACTCTGTGTCCTAGCTCCCTCTCCACTCTGTGTCCTAGCAGCTCCCTCTCCACTCTGTGTCCTAGCTCCCTCTCCACTCTGTGTCCTAGCTCCCTCCTTACTCCGTGTCCTAGCTCCCTCTCTGCTCGGGTGCATGCTTTGGGTTAGACATATACCATTGGTCCGATATCTCAAACCCTCACCTCCCACGGGGCAGCACACCTAAACCTAACCTTAACCCTCTCCCAACCCTTAACACACCCACCAACCTTAATCCGGTCGTCTTAACGCACCCCTCACCAAGCTATGTCTAACCACAGTATATTATGCCTTAGACTACTCAGTCCTGGAGAGACAGCGAAATCCAAACGCGACGTACGACGTACGTTGTGACTGATTTTTTTTGCGTCGCGCCCTATTTTTTTGCGTCGCAACGTATTTTCGAGTACGTCCTGGCGTAAATATCAATTCGTCCCGTCAGAACGGACTCGTCGCGGCTATATCTACCCGTTTGCGACGTAATATGTTGACTGTTATTTCCCGTCGCAACGTAAAGAATCCGTTGTGGCGTGAGCTGGACTCGTCGCTGCAGAACGTGACTCGTCGCGGCTATATCTACCCGTTTGCGACGTAATAGGTTGACTTTGTTATATGCCCGGGGCGCCGGGCATATGCGCCCGGCACGTGCGCCTCTCCGCCGTCTCCAAGCGAGCCTGGGTGGTTCTCTGGGGTTCCAGCAGGCCTTTTTCCGCGCGCATCGTGCCCGGGGAACGGCCCATGCGCCCGTGCCTGCATGGCACCAGCGCGTGCACCTTGCCGGTCCGGTTCCGTGGAGCCCTGCCTTCGCCGTCCCCAGGCGACCCTGCGTTCCAGAGCTGTCACCTTTTTTTGCCCACGGAAAATAGCAGATCTACCAGCTCCTACATACGGGATGGCCCGACCCGCGTCTGTGGACCCCTGGGGATCACGGTAGTCCACGGGGGTCCGTCTGTGTGTGTGTGTGTGTGTGTGTGTGTGTGTGTGTCGCATGCGTGCGTGCGAACTTCGTGACAGTGGTGCATTACATTGTATTTTGATTTGAAATAAATAATGATGAATAGATGTCTATACTGTTGCTTGTGTGTGTGTGTTATGCTATAGGGTTAGCTGGAACACACGCCCTGTATGATCTGTGGTGCGCATCTACAAGCTCCAAGTGTTGCGTCCACATGCAGCGCGTTGTGAGCTTGCAGATCGTCGGTGCCCCACTATAGAGAGATGGTAGGGTAGTGCCCAAGCCTATTCCTATATGATCTGTGGCTATATTAAAGGCCTTTTATATGTGATCTCACATAATGTGCGAGTCAGAGCTAACGTTACTCAATCATCATTTGCCGACTGATTTATATCACAGCACAGCTATAACATATATAGCACACATGTGTGCACATGTGTGCTTGTAATAAAAGTGGGTTTCCTATGTTTGCTATAAATTGTAGCTATGTCAGAACCTGGACGGACCACAGACAAGGGATTTAAATATATAACAGAGCAATCTTTATTAAAGGTAATACTCAGTGGGTTATAGCACAACAATAATAGAATGAGGCAAAAAGGTAATAAACTATAACAGGACATTTCATATATGCACAGCACTTAATGATAAAACCACTCTATAAAATACCAGCCTATTTACATGTACACATAGTGACATAATACAACAGTGTTTGGTCATGTACTTAACTAGCCGCCAGGGCGGGACCCCCCAGGGTCTGAGCTGTGACGCCGTCCAACTCCCCAGGGGATGCTTAGCTGGCCGGCGTGCCGCGCTGACAATACAGTCTCTTTAAACTTGGTCAGCTGTCATCGTAGGTCGCGGAGCGAGGCGGCCGATCACCCTGCTACTTGCCCAGCCCTGTCTATCTACAGGAGACCGTAAGTGTAGTCTCCCCTCCTGCTTCATTCAAAGCTAACTCCCCCTCGCTGTCTGTCTTCGCTGTCGGCTGGACTAAAACCAGCGAACGGCCCCTCCCGTCCCCAGAGTGCCGTGCCGCAAGACGTATGCTCCGACCTCGACCTGTACAAACACCCAAGTGTCCCTTTTATACTGGCGTCCACCACCTGAATTCACTGCCGTCAATCAGTGCGTCTCTGCTCATCAATCACTGAGCTCCTCCTCTGCTGCACACATCACAATATGTTATAGCTCTAGAGACGCAGAGACAGAGACATATTTATTTAAAATAATCCTGTCTCGCACGGCCTATATAGAGCCAATAAACGGAGCACCCCCCCCCCCTCTCTCTCTCTCTCTCAGCACACGCTGTGCTGTGATATAAATCAGTCGGCAAATGATCATTGAGTAACGTTAGCTCTGCCTCTGACTCGCACATTATGTGAGATCACATATAAAAGGCCTTTAATATAGCCACAGATCATATAGGAATAGGCTTGGGCACTACCCTACCATCTCTCTATAGCTGTAGCTGACATGTGTAGGTCCGTTGCCTGAAAATATTACATGTGTAGATAAACGGATCTCTGAGTAAAAAAATGAAACGTGCAAAGTGTTACATCGTTGGCGGCTGTCCGAACCATGGAAATGTCAACCGGGTCGTCACACACCAGAACCAGACGAGGGTCCGAGTACTTAGATAAGAATCATAAAGTGTTTATCATAACATTTAATACAACAGTAAATTGAATGAAAGAATGAATGAATGCATTGATGAATGAACGCATAGTTTATTTCGGTGCTAAGACAACGTAAGTGAATGTTAGTCAATAAAATGAGAAAGACAGGCTGTTATAGAAGTAAGAAAACAATCACTATATATTTTGCGTGCTCTGCGCTGGCTGGCTGGCTGGCTGACTGACTGACTGACTGACTGACTGACTGACTGACTGACAGACAGAAATGACGCTATGAGCGTGGTGAGCTTTGATGATCGGCTAAAGTATAGGCTAATATAGCCTTGTATAGAAATGCATATGACCCCCCCCCCGGCCCCCTCAAAGGGTCCACATGGGGTGGGGGGGGGGCACGGATAGGAGCACAAGCGCTCAAACTATAGGTGCATGCGAGAATAGGCCCTATAGTTGCACACATGGCTATGTGCACAAGCCACGCATTATCACAGTTTCTCTGTAAAGGTTGCTCACACACACACACACACACACACACACACACACACACACACACACACACACACACACACACACACACACACACACACACACACACACACACACACCCTTGGGATTGGGAAGTTTGCTTTCATTCGATGTATGATACATTATGCTATTCTCACTGAGTCTTGTGTCATCTATGTGCCATGCTTTTATTTGGCTGGCTGACTGGCTATATATAGCTGACTGGCTAACTGACAGACAGACTGGCTGGCTGTCTGTCTGTCATATACCTATTAGGCCTATATAATATAGTATTATCATTAACCCCCGTGCGCTCTGATCCACAAGGCGCACGGGGCTGCGCAGAACCGCGCTCTGAGCTTGTAGATCAGATGCCGGCCGACAGACAGACAGACAGACAGACAGACACAGTCAATGCGCAATACGAGCGCGGTGAGCTTTGAATATAGCCGTTGCGCTGTGCGTAAAATAGTATT
Organism: Protomyctophum parallelum; assembly: GCF_964188405.1. NCBI lineage: Eukaryota > Metazoa > Chordata > Actinopteri > Myctophiformes > Myctophidae > Protomyctophum > Protomyctophum parallelum. Next base: position 40,303,185 of record NC_139718.1, on the reverse strand, counting down.
TTTTTCCAGTATGAGGCTATATACGCAGCAAGTGCAAAGGGGGACCCCCCCCCCTCCAAGGGTCCACATGGGGTGGGGGGGGGGGAGGCACACGGATAGGAGTGGAGATATAGCCGCGACGAGTTCCGTTCTGTTGCGACGAGTCCAGATATAGCCGTGACGTGTCCCGTTCTGTCGCGACGTAAAAGAATAGTCAACCTATTACGTCGCAAACGGGTAGATATAGCCGCGACGAGTCCGTTCTGACGGGACGAATTGATATTATACGTTGCGACTGAAAATAATAAGGCGCGACTTACGTCTCCGCCGCGTCTGGATTTCGCTCCACCTGCAGTCCTGTCATAGTGTTGTTAAGATGGATAGGGCTGAGGGGACGAGTGGCCCCTCAATTCTTACACTTTTCTGTATGGTATAAAGAAAAAGGTAAAGGTAGCCCCAGATGTCTGCATACAGGTCCAATGAAAAGCGTCAGTGAGTCGCGGTAAAATCACACCTGTGTGAAGTGAGGGGCACTAACATATTAAAGTCTAACTCATGTTGATTAGGTGATGTAAAACAAACGGTGCAAACACAAACATTAAACGCCTTAATAATAAAGAGACAATAATGACGTAATGAGCACATCCTGACGTTAATCTCCCCTTCATTGTCAATGGTGTTTACAAAACAAAAGAACTAAAGACAAACATTAAACCTGTGAAAAAAGTATGTCTGATGCAGATGGACCCGTTGCTTTTTCATTGTGCTTCAGCCTGATTGAGTTAACAATTAAAGTTCCACTGTTTGTTTGTTTGTGAGTATGTTAATACAATACACAAATGTGTCGGTTGTACAGTTCAGTGGTTCTCAACCAGTGGTCCGGCTCGTCTCTCCTATAGGGAAGTATCGATCCTGTAGTCTGGTGTGACACCTACTGGTTGCAGGTGGTACTGCCTGAAGGTCAACGTTCTATTTCACTTCTGACTCTGAGCAAGAATGTGTAGTTGTGTACTGCTGTTAGATCAGTGAGTGTAGAGTCGGAACAAATAGTTGATTTCCCCCACACAGCACAGGGAACCTGCTTTTGAATTGGGTATTGCATAATATAATCTCTCAGGAGTGCCTGGTACTGGGAGTCTGGTGCAACGCACAGGTCCTGGGCCTGGTGAGAGCAGGACCTGGTGAGACGTAGGAGGGGCCCGGTCAGGAGTCAACCCACAGAGCCTAGTCCTTCCACGCGCCAGATTTTGGGTCTCCCAGTGCCGGCAGAGTGGTTCCAGAGCAACGGATTGTGTGGCCTTGCTCATTCCCTGATGGACTGATCAAGGGTAGCTACTGGGATTTGATCAACCCCGGCCGGCTGGGTCGCCTGAGTGAGGGGTATGATGTTGGAAGACCCGAAACCCTGTTGACCTCAGGAAACGTCACTGCTGTTGTATACTGGCATGGCCAGACTAATGCATACAGTATGTAGCAGAGTGGCTCAAGTCAGCCTGATTGACCATTGCCATCAGAGTTTGGAAGCACTAGTTTTCCGTAAAGCAACGTCCTGCTGCCTCTTGCACTATGTGCAAATTCAAAACAGGTGGTACTACGCAGGTCAGTTGAGTGATATCTAACTAGCACTTCCAAACGGCAACATTAGAAAAATAATCACCTGCGGAAAGGACAGAAAGTAACTCATATGTCTACAGTGGATTTTTATGAAACAAACACTTTGAGGATAGAAAGAGAACAATTCAAGCTTTTTGTACAGCAGCAATGTTGGTGAGTTTGACGTTGTGTAATACAATCAGACAGGACTTTTCTGTTTGGATGAATGGGCTGCCAATGGGAAGTTGCACCTTGTTAGCACCTTGCCATTAAATTATATGGTAAGATGGCCGCGGTCTGCATATTGTCCATGGCTTCAAAAGTGTAATATCTCCCCTGAGGAGAGCATTGTTTCTTCAACGGGTTGAGTACAGTGACCTAGAGGGTGCGCTGTGACTGGCCAGTCGCTGTGATTGACAGCCTACACCTAAACCTAACACTAACCTTAACCTCAGTAAAACTATACCTAAACCTAACCCTAACGATAACCTTAACCTCAGTAAAACTATACCTAAACCAAACCCTAACCCTAACCTCAGTAAAACTATACCTAAACCTAACATCAGTAAACTATACCGTCCTAAACCTAACCTCAGTAAAACTAAACGCAGTGGCTGGGGACGTTTCCAAGAACCCGGAAGAACGACGGAATCCGTTGAAGAAACCATGCTAGCTCTCCTGAGCCATATGCAATGGGCTATAGGCTCTATGCACACAGAATAACTTCCTACTTCCAAGGCCGCTTCCATACTTCCTTCACAGGTGTTACAGATGATACTCATTAAGGCTCTGTTCCGATTAGTGTGCAGTGGTTCTCAAACTATTTAATTTCAAGGACCCCCATAACTCTGAGAAAACAAATTTTAAGCTACACTCTCAGAGTTACACCCGTACAGGGCCATTTGGACAGGACACTCTAGGCTCTATTTCTCGCACCTTCCTACCTACATGACTGCCTCCCTAAATATGTCCCAAACCGGCCCCTAACGTCTTCCACTGCCGGCCTGCTCGCTTTGCCTAAAAAAATGGCAACTAAAAAAATACGGGGAAGCAGCTTTTTGCTTCTACGGGCCGTCGGCATGGAACAAGCTCCCACTGTGCCTTCGTCAGGCAGCCTCTGTAGACATTTTTAAAGCTCAGCTCAAGACCCACCTCTACAACATTGCTTTTAAATGATCTTTTATTTTTTGTTATTCACGTCCTCACTGTATTGTATTACTGCTTGTTTTTTGTTTGTTTTTATGTCGTTGCCTTAGTTTCTGTTCTTATCTTTGTACCACTGCCTTCTCCTGATTTGACACTGCGTTATTGTCCTATTGTTTTAACTGCATGCCTGTTTTAATGCTGTTTTGTTTTGCTTTTATTATCTTTTTTGCTCTGTAAAGCACTTTGAGCTACATTTATGTATGAAAGGTGCTATATAAATAAACTTTATTATTATTATTATTTTCGTCCATGCTAAAGCCCTCATCCCAAAACTACTTAGCCTTTTTTGAGGGTCTGTATATTGGCCCCTCCAATATACAGCCTTTGTCCACACTTCAGCAAGCAAGCTAAACAATCACATAACTTCAGTTGTTCATGAGACGATGTATGATGCTGTATAATGATAAGAGCGCCCCTCACTTCACACTCATTTTTACAATTTTGAAAAACATTTTTGAATAGTTAAAATGGCCAATCTACATGCTCACGTCACGTGTCATGTCATGTATTCCCGTGTCAATTAAAATGCTTAATCGGACTTTGCTAAATGGCAGCAACCATAGCCGACTAGATGCACCATCAAGGAAATGTGTGCAATATCTCTGGTTTTTATGTTCTCGTTTTTCCCTTTTCTTTTCTGTTGAATGTGTATGTATGCAGCTTGTGACTCTATCTCCAAGACACATTTCTCCTGAGGGAGACAAATAACCCATTCTGACCGGGCACCCATTTTGGTGTTGGCATCATGTTATGCTTTAGCTATTGAAAAATAGCAGATCTACAAGCTCATATCGCGCCACCGAGTGGCGCGATACGAGCTTGTAGGTCTGCTATTTTTTGAAAAATCGAAGAACGACTGACATTTTTTTAATCTGATCTCAGGTCAGAATGGGTTCGTCAGACCAGCGTGTGTCCAGTGGAAACCTTGTATGAATCTGATCTCAGGTCAGAATGGGATAAAGACAACCTTGAACCTTGAGCCCTCCAGCGGTGTCTCCAGTCATCTCCATCCTCCCTCATGGTTAGCTGGCCCAGTGCTTTCCTCCTCTGCTGCATGGGAGCTCCCGGGGGTCAATGGCAGTGTCGGACCGGCCTCCTTCTCCCAGCTGTCATCTTCTCACTCAGCCTTGGTAGCCCCATACAGATGTTGTTAGTAACAATATTATATTTTTGACTTTTAAAGCTCTTCATTGCCTAGCACCACAATGCATATCTGACCTCCTGGAACCACAACCGTGGCCTGAGGTCCTCTAAGTCAGTGGTTCCCAAATTGTCTCATGTCAAGGACCCCCAAATAGACACCAATTAGCCCGCAGACCCCCATTAGAGAATATATGCCAAGGAGAGGAGATCTTTATGGCTCTAGCAGTGATTCTCAACCCGTTTAATTTCAAAGACCCCCAGTTTGACATGCATTCGTTTACAGACCCCCATTTAATGGCATTTCTATCTCTGGGACCCCCAATTTATATTATATCTCTGTATGTATCTGTCTGTGCAAGTCAGTGCAAACTGCCTGTGAAAAGTGGAGTGGTTAAGACATCAATTTGCAGGTGTGGGATTGCCATAGCCGCAATTTGCAACTCTAGATTTTTTTTATAAATGGCATGAATCTAGAGTTGCAATACCCTCCATTGACTCCCTACTCATCCAAATTGTGTTTGCGATCCGCTTGTATTAATTTAAACAACGTTAAACTCACCAACATTGCAGCTCTAGGCCAAGCTTGAATTATCCTCTTTCAATCTGTCGAGCTTTTGTTTCATGAAAATCCACCGTAGACATGTTATGAGCTACTTTCTGTCAAGAAATCCTCCAGTAAGGGCAGAATCCATTTGTTCTGGCCAACGGGTCTTTTCCTTTTTTTTTTTGGGGAACCCCCAAATGGTAACTGTCATTTCTCTACCGCCCACCCCCGTCCAAAACGGTTGAGAATTGATAGTTACCATGGGGGGGTCCCTGGGGGTCCCCGAACCTTGAGACCCCCAAAGACGCCCCCCAGGGGGGCGACACGATTCCAACGAGCCCACCCCCATCCAAAACGGCAGAGAAATGACAGATACCATTTGGGGGTTCCTGGGGGTCCCTGGGGGTCCCCGAACCTTGAGACCCCCAAAGACGCCCCCAGGGGGGCGACACGATTCCAACGAGCCCACCCCCGTCCAAAACGGTAGAGAAATGACAGAGTTACCATTTGGGGGTCCACCGGGAAAAAAAAAAGAAAAGAAAAAAATATATATTTTTTTAAAACAAAATTTAAAAAAAAACGGCCGGCCGACCTATCCACGGACCGGCCGACCTATCCACGGACCGGCCGACCTATCCACGGACCGGCCGACCTATCCACGGACCGGCCGACCTATCCAAGGACCGGCCGACCTATCCACGGACCGGCCGACCTATCCACGGACCGGCCGACATATCCACGGACCGGCCGACATATCCACGGACCGGCCGACATATCCATGGACCGGCCGACATATCCACGGACCGGCCGACATATCCATGGACCGGCCGACATATCCACGGACCGGCCGACATATCCATGGACCGGCCGACATATCAAACGACCGGCCGACCCACCCACGGACCGTGCCGGCGGTCCGCACCGTCGGCCGGAACAAATGGATTCTGCCCTCCCTCCAATTCTGTGCAGGTAATTATTTTTCTAAGTGCTGGAGTTTGGAAGCACTCGAATGAATGAATAATTCAATACACCAATGTGTTGATACAAAAACAGAAAGTGTACTTCATACTTATACCTTTCCATACTTCTTCATTTCTTATGCGCGCTCTTATAATGGCCACTTATTATACGGCTTCTATCACAGGTCCTTGGAAGATAATTACACGCAACGACGTGTTGGGGCCACGGGGCCGCAGCCCCCATGAAGACTCCCAGGGCCCCTATTGTTTTAACTGCATGCCTGTTTTAATGCTGTTTTGTTTTGCTTTTATTATCTTTTTTGCTCTGTAAAGCACTTTGAGCTACATTTATGTATGAAAGGTGCTATATAAATAAACATTATTATTATTATTTTCGTCCATGCTAAAGCCCTCATCCCAAAACTACTTAGCCTTTTTTGAGGGTCTGTATATTGGCCCCTCCAATATACAGCCTTTGTCCACACTTCAGCAAGCAAGCTAAACAATCACATAACTTCTGACCCATTCTGACCTGAGATCAGATTCATACGAGGTTTCCACTGGACACACGCTGGTCTGACGAACCCATTCTGACCTGAGATCAGATTCTAGAAATGTCGGTCGCTCTTCGATTTTTCAAAAATAGCAGACCTACAAGCTCGTATCGCGCCACTCGGTGGCGCGATACGAGCTTGTAGATCTGCTATTTTTCAATAGCTAAAGCATAACATGATGCTGACACCAAAATGGGTGACCGGTCAGAATGGGTTAATGATAAGAGCGCCCCTCACTTCACACGTGTGTGATTTTTACAATTTTGAAAAACATTTTTGAATAGTTAAAATGGCCAATCTACATGCTCACGTCACGTGTCATGTCATGTATTCCCGTGTCAATTAAAATGCTTAATCGGACTTTGGTTTTTATGTTCTCGTTTTTCCTTTTCTTTTCTGTTGAATGTGTATGTATGCAGCTTGTGACTCTGTCTCCAAGACACATTTCTCCTGAGGGAGACAAATAAAGACAACCTTGAACCTTGAGCCCTCCAGCGGTGTCTCCAGTCATCTCCATCCTCCCTCATGGTTAGCTGGCCAGTGCTTTCCTCCTCTGCTGCATGGGAGCTCCCGGGGGTCAATGGCAGTGTCGGACCGGCCTCCTTCTCCCAGCTGTCATCTTCTCACTCAGCCTTGGTAGCCCCATACAGATGTTGTTAGTAACAATATTATATTTTTGACTTTTAAAGCTCTTCATTGCCTAGCACCACAATGCATATCTGACCTCCTGGAACCACAACCGTGGCCTGAGGTCCTCTAAGTCAGTGGTTCCCAAATTGACTCATGTCAAGGACCCCCAAATAGACACCAATTAGCCCGCAGACCCCCATTAGAGAATATATGCCAAGGAGAGGAGATCTTTATGGCTCTAGCAGTGATTCTCAACCCGTTTAATTTCAAAGACCCCCAGTTTGACATGCATTAGTTTACAGACCCCCATTTAATGGCATTTCTATCTCTGGGACCCCCAATTTATATTATATCTCTGTATGTATCTGTCTGTGCAAGTCAGTGCAAACTGCCTGTGAAAAGTGGAGTGGTTAAGACATCAATTTGCAGGTGTGGGATTGCCATAGCCGCAATTTGCAACTCTAGATTTTTTTATAATGGCATGAATCTAGAGTTGCAATACCCTCCATTGACTCCCTACTCATCCAAATTGCGTTTGCGATCTGCTTATATTAAACAACGTTAAACTCACCAACATTGCAGCTCTAGGCCAAGCTTGAATTATCATCTATCTATCTATCATTCTATCACAGCTCCTTGGAAGATAATTACACGTCATCATAACAAAGTATCGATCGCCATGGTAGTGTATGCCTCTGCTATGAATTTAGAAGTGCGAGCTGCACCCCACCGTCACAGCAGCAGAAGTCAGGATGCACAGCGTGTGCATCGGCCTGCTCTGTTCTGCTGTATGGTTCTGAGAGCTGGAGAGAGTGGTCACAACAGACACTAGGAAAATAGAAGTGTTCCACAACAGATGCCTCAGACGTATATACTGTATGTCAGATCTATTTGGCCGAATAAAATATCAAACGATGAACTGTACAAACAAACGGGGAGCATAAATATCAACGCATTGCTAGCCTATTATTGGAATTCAGAACATAGACATTTTCAAGAAGATATGGCCTCCGTGAGCCCTCAGTTTGGTCTCAGACCCTTCAAAGAAAGAAAAAGATATTACCCGAGGCCACAGAGGCCTTTAACATCCTGACCTCACTGTCCCAGCTGATTTAAAAGTTATCTCCTCTGCCTCTTCTGCGGTGTCAGTCACAGAGCGGGTGTGTGTCGATCAGCAGTCAGTGGAAAATGAAAAGTTGGGAAATAAAATGGATCAGGAGGCAGCTAGGGCTTGCACATTTCTTTTGCAGATTGTATTCAGGCAAGGACAAAAGAAAAGGCAAACACTTGGAACTCAGAAACCAAACAATGCAAATGAATGGAGAGGAAAAGTGTCAACCTCTCCCCATGGCATCATTCAGTCCCACTGTGCCGTTTCCCTTATACATCTGCAGACTCCACCCGTCCATGAGAATCACAGACAGTTTACAAGTTGACACAACATAAACCACGGTACAGTACATATTTCAGGAGCGAGAGATCACAGTAAACATCCACCCTAAACCTTCTTCCACACTGGGAGGAAAACAGCATCTGAAAAGTTTGATGGGATGCATGTACACGTCAGTGCACAGAGAAAGAAACTTTTGAAAGAAAAGTTTTATTTCCAACCTTAAAAACAACAACTTTGTTCTCACACTTCTTTTCACTAAAATATTAAAGAATTCTGAAACAAGGGCATTTCACCCGAATATAAAACTACTGAACAGATAACATAATTATTTATAACACCATTGTTGCACAAAATTGTGCAGGCTTTTCATTTCTTGTGATGATATCTAAAGTCTATCCATACCCTTGCCCTGACCAATAAGATGAAAACACTGACCTGCGTCACTTCTTTTCCCCCCCCATCTTGTTCCTTCTAGTCAAATATATCGCCATCTTTGCTTCACCTAAAAGGAAATTCAGAAATTGCCACTTTGTCGCGTTGTTTCTCCTGTAACCTGCTCCGAGTATAAAAACAACTTTAGACCATTTATCTTCAAACAATAAAAACAAACTTTCTAATACTATCATGTCAAATAAGGGACCAGTCTCCACCTCTCTGCAGAAGGGACACTCATTTTAAACCGTTTTTTTTTTACACCATTGAATTAACTGCCACCGCCTCATGGAGAATCCTCCACTGCAAGTCCCCCAGGTGTGTTTCTTTGAGGGGAGTTAGAATACAACAAGGCTCTCCACCCTGGTTTGCTTTATCAAAATACCTTCTCCACAATGTATCATCTTTACCATTTAGTTTCTCTCTGTTAAGAGCGTTAAGAGCGTTGACAGAGCACATGTACAACCCCTTTCCATTTACTGTGTACAAATCAACACTTTGACTCACTTCCTCATCTAGTAAAAGGTTCTGAACAGCCCTTCAGATCAGGAAAAAAGCTTTAACTGCGGTAAAGAAGGGTCCTCTTCGCCAGGGGTTTCCTCCCCCTCACTGTAGTGTAGATCCTCTTCGTCAGGGGTTTCCTCCCCCTCACTGTAGTGTAGTGTCCCGAGACACTGCCAAAGCATCTCCGGGGGTCCAAAAACGTTGGGAACCCCTGCCTTATGGGTCTGTAACTCTAACAAATGTACACTCTCAGAGTTAAATTAATAAAGCTATGAGCCACGAGAGGTCTCAGGTTACCAGGTATTTTACAATGGCTGAGAGGCGTATACTGAACTGTGTAGAAAAAACATGGTGCCATTTTATCATGATCATCAGTAAGGACCAATTATATGAAGATAGGTTGAAAAGTGGTCCTTTAAGCATTTAGCAAGAAACTATAGGATCAACAATGTATTATTAGAAACTATAGGATCCATGAACAATGTACTATTGAAATAACCATCTGTACATTTGTAACTATAGCATACCAGGTAAATAAACAATGAACATCCACTTGTCCACAAACGTACAGTCACTCAAATAGTAATACAGTGTTTACACTGCATTTAGTCTCTCTGCTCTTATACTGTGGTCCGGTAGGACACCTACTGGTTGATAAGAGGTACTGCCTGGAAGGCCAAATTCAATATCTCCCCTGAGGCTTCCACTGACAGAGATGATATGCAATCATTCTTTTAAAGACCTTTTTGGGGCTTTTCTGACTTTATTTATAAAACAGAGAGGGGGGGGGGGAATGATGTGGGGGGGAATGATGTCAAATACAAGCATTCATTGTGTGTACACTGTGTAGAATACCCTACCTACACTGTTTACAGCAAATTACTTCTGTACATAAAAATACTGGCCTATAAACAGAGGAACTAACTTTAATTCAATTACATTTTAATAAATTGCTTCTACTTGTCGCAAATGTATTTTATACTAAGTGAATGCAAAAACATTGAAATGCTGCTGTCAACTTTCAAAAGTATAAACCGAACGTCTCCTATATGGATCTCTGACAGAAAATGCACAATCTTTTTATAGTTTCACAAGATATTACTCAAGCATTACTCAAAGTGTCAATGTAACACAGCTGTGTATACACCTTTATTTTATTCCTATCTATATTCAATATTTATTTGTACATACTTTATCTCGATTGTCTTGTTCCACTTTTGCCACGTACGTTTTCTCATGCCAATAATGCTCCTTTGGAGAGAGAGAGAGAAAGAGAGAGAGAGAGAGAGAGAGAGAGAGAGAGAGAGAGAGAAAGAGAGAGAGAGAGAGAGAGAGAGAAATGACACGCAGTAGAGGTCATCAGGATTCGAACCTGAAAGTGCTGTCAGGTTGCATTAGAGCCTGGACCTGGATTAGATTAAACTCACTTTGCTAGTCGATTTGACATTCACTTGGTATTGAAGTAATAGAGGGTATGCGCAATTGCGCATACCCTCTATTACTTCAATTCATCAACTAGGATTCTTCATTCACCGTGAAGGACCGTGAAGGAATGCGACACAGACAAAACTCTCTCTGTATTCAAGTGTTCACAGGCTGAGTTATTGATAGGGGATACAGTGGTTCTGAAACGTTTTTAATTTCAACGTCGGTTATGCAATTAGGCCACACAGGCTTTGAGAACTCTAGTTTAATGCGGGCCCAATCGATGACTGTCATTGTAATGCAAATGACAGAGAGATGTACTGTAGCTCTACTTAACTACTCTCGACAATGTTGACTAACTGACAGAGAGACCTACCTTTTCACTTTTCACTGTTACTTTTTGCATTTCCATCGAGCACCTGGTTGATTTTCCTTTTGTCGCTTTGCAAGTCTGGCTTTTTGTTTTATCCAGTTGAAATGTTTTAACTTGTACCTTTAAATCGTCAAACTATTCAATCAATGAATCAAAGATAAACTACACGGCCAAGCATGTGATCCAAGTGGAACAAGACAATCGAGATAGAGTATGTACAAATAAATATTGAATATAGATAGGAATAAAATAAAGGTGTATACAGCTGTGTTACATTGACACTTTGTCAGAGATAGTTCTACAATATACATCCATATAGGAGACGTTAGGTTTATACTTTTGAAAGTTGACAGCAGCATTTCAATGTTTTTGCATTCACTTAGTATAAAATACATTTGCGACAAGTAGCAGCAATTTATTCAAATGTAATTGAATTAAAGTTAGTTGCTCTGTTTATATAGGCCTAACAGTATTTATATGTACCGAAGCCATTTGCTGTAAACAGTGTAGGTAGGGTATAAACAGTGTACACACAATGATTTTAATTCATTAAGGTGCTTGTATTCCATTTGGCATGATCCCCCCCCCCCTTCTCTCTCTCATCAATAAAGTCAGAAAAGGCCCAGGCCGTAGCGTAACGGTCTGGGCACCGGACTGGTGATCCAGTCGCGGTGTGCCGCGGGTTCGACTCCCGAACCCGACACGGCCTTTACCGCATGTCATCCCCCCATCTCTCTCCCGTTTCCTGTCAGCCTACTATCTGTCCCTTAAAAAATCAATAAAAGGCGTAAGCCGCAAAAAAATAACTTAAAAAAAAAAAAAAAAAAAAGTCAGAAAAGCCCCAAAAAGGTATTTAAAAGAATGATGGCATATCATCTGTCAGTGGAAGCCTCAGGGGAGATATTGAATTTGGCCTTCCATGCAGTACCTCTTATCAACCAGTAGGTGTTCTATCGGACCACAGGATAAGAGCAGAGAGACTAAATGCACTGTATTACTATTTGAGTGACTGTACGTTTGTGGACAAGTGGATGTTCATTGTTCATTTACCTGGTATGCTATAGTTACAAATGTACAGATGGTTATTTCAATAGTACATTGTTCATGGATCCTATAGTTTCTAATAATACATTGTTGATCCTATAGTTTCTTGCTAAATGCTTAAAGGACCACTTCACCACTTTTCTATCTTCATATAATTGGTCCTTACTGATGATCATGATAAAATAGCACCATGTTTTTCTACACAGTTCAGTCTGTCTAACTACGCCTATCAGCTGGTTTAACAATACTAAAAACAGGGGGAAAGGAAGGTGGAACAATGTTGGCGTCAAGTTCAAGTTCAAACAATTCAAATCTGAATGCAGATTGCAGAGTGTCACTTCCTGCCTATAAGCACTCACAGCATGGGCCCAAACCCACTGATTAGGGATGACACTAGGTGTGAATGGTCATTGTCCTATTGTCTTCTTTAAAGTGCTATAAACAGTGCAATTCAATTAAGCTATATTACAAAACTATATTCAACAGCCCCCTTTACTGAAAAGGCAGACTGTCTGAAAGAATTGTTACACCTGGGAACAATACAGTTACCACTTGTTGAGGCTTGTGTAGTGTAGTTGCTCTACCGGAGCTCGGAAGTCTATCAACCAGTCCAGAGAACAAAGGTGACACATGACCATGTAAACATTAAAAAAAAAGATGGTAGGAAAATAAACACAATTTTCAAACGTAAAACTGTGTGTGTGTTTTTTTTTTAGATACCACAAAGGTGCCATCTCATCGTTTTTTCATCCATGATTTTTATAGCCTGTTTATATATTGATGTTATTGGTTTTAGGACAGTTTGAGAGGATTGTAACCATGTTGTAAGGCTATATGATGGATGTGAGCAATCATACCCTTATTAATTACTTTCAGTAAGTTTCCATTGTCCTTCAATTAAAGTTTTGAGTAACTGTCGGTGACATTTGTTAATGGTACATATCATGATTCATGACATATTATGGCACATCATTAGTTACAAATGTATCATCGCATAAATCTGTGGCGTTGTCAGCAACATTTGTTTCCACCTTGTTTCCACAAGGTTCTCAACACATCAGCTGACTGCCTGCACCGTTTGGTGGGTTCAAAAAGCAAATTGTATCCATTTCTGTACCTTTCCTGTAAACACCTCTGTCTTTGTGTGAACTAATTATGAAGTGTGTGATTCTCGGGTGTGATTTGTCATATTCTGATAGTTTGGTGATATGGTAATGTAAAGCCACATGGACTTTCCTCACCCAAAAATGATGACCATCATTAACTTATAGCCTATAATCACCTATGGCAGCATATTAGACAGGAATTTATGTTTTTTTCTTGTAAATGAGAAGAAGAAGGAAGAAGAAGGAAGTAAACCAGTGGTTCCCAAAGTGGGGTTCGGGGACCCCCAGGGGTCCTTGAAGGAGTTCCATGGGTACCCAGCTAAATGATAGTTTGGAACCAAATGGACCCTTATGGGTCTGTAACTCAGAGAGCGTACAAATGGAACCAAATGGACCCTAACGAGTGTACAAATGGAACCCTGATGGGTCCATTTGGTTCCATTTGTAGAGTTAAATTAACATTAATTTTACTCTATAAATTGGGGGTCCCAGTGATAGAAATGCCATTAAATAGGGGTCCGTAGCCTAATGCATGTCAAACTGGGTGTCCTTGAAATTAAAAATCTTCTCTTATGGGGGTCCCTGCAGGCATATCTTTTTAAATGGGGGTCCGTGGACTCATTAGTATCAATGTGGGGGTCCTTGACGTGAAAGTTTTGGAACCACTGAAGTAAAGGAGCGCTCTTTCCCTGTCACCACAAAAGTACAATTTTCACACCAAAATAAAAGTTCACAACAATCAAGAAAACTATATATATGGTGGTTGTGTTTTGTTCTAACTCAGGGAGGGGTAGGCCTACCGGTGTCTCAAAATATGAGGGCCTCTATTGCTAGACTAGGTACGTCTAAAGAAATCTGATTTGCAATAAAACAGTACTAGATAACTCCAAACAATCACTGGATATTGTTTAATAGCATCCTAGGCAATGCAGCAAGGGTTGAATTGGGGGTAAGTCCCTGCGACATACTAGCGTCATGTCCAGGGGGTGTACTTGTACATCAAGCTGCCTCACGCTACAGAAACAGGAGATAGGCTCCTGCCCTATGGGCCTCATGGCTCGGCAAGGCTACTTACTGCTACTTACTAGGCAATGCAGCAACAGCATATCAGACAGGAATATATGTTTTTCTTGAAAATGAGAGAAAGTAAAGGTCCTCACCACAAAGGTACAATTTCTGCCTAAATTAATGTATGTTTAAAGGACAATATTGCAGTATTTCTTTGGGTAAATTACATTCTGACTCTTTAGTGACATAGGGTAGAAACCTGGTTCATAGTACATTTTATGAAGATACATTCTCAAGTTATAGGCTTTTTTGTCCCCTTTACCCCATTCGGATTTGCCTTTTTCAGAGATTGAGGTAGGTCTAAAGAATAGCCAAAAACGTTTTTTGAGGACTTGCTGCAGGACTAAGATGAAAAGACACTCTGTCCAAGCCAAAAGGCTTCAGTTACTCAAAACCCTAAGGGACGGACAATGGATTCTCACACTATTCTCATTTTTTCCCTGAAAATATTTATAAAAAAAAACCATAAGTAACTAAAATGAATTGGACAGCCAACTAGTGATGCATGATTCTTCACAAAATGAGATTGCATAGGTGTCTGAATTTCCAGATGAATTGCTACAGACCATGGATGGTGTAATTGTGGTGGCAGTACATTTGTCAAGTACATTTGCAGTGCATAGCTGAAATACTTCCTCAGCCTCATACCCAGCCTAATGACCATTATTATAGAACCTATACTCCTGCACTCCTACCTGAGCAACTCTTCTAAGAGGCTTCATGAAAACCATTTAGACCTGAGGACGATTCTACAAATGTCTTCTAAATCATGACAGTTTTCTGTTTTTGTCAGTGGTTTTCAAACTATTACATGTCAAGGACCCCCAAAAATATATGTAATTGGCCGTCGACCTCCATCTGAAAATATGTTGTTCCAGGGACCCCTCCCCCCAGAAGCAAAGAATTGAGTTTAAAATGTTCGCTCTCAGTGGTCCAGGCACCTTGGCTAGTAATACAGCTTGGCAGTGTGCCGCATTTTCAAGATTTGCGCCACATTTTCAAGACTTTTCAAAAATAGCTAAAGTATAACATAATGCTTAAAACACCAAAATGGGTTCCCGTCCAGAATGGGTTAAAAACAATATTAATTTTGGGGCATGTCAGCGGACCTTGAAATGTTAGAGATGAAAGTCTTACCGTGCCAACGTGTATGTCCTTGTTGAAGATGCGTTTGTTGGAACCTTCCTCGTAAAGTGTAGACCGAACCAATGTCTCCACTCCAAACACGAACCGCAACTTTACAGTGAAAAGGTTGAAGACTGAACTGATGATTTTGAAAAATCAACGTAGAACTGACAAGAGAAAAGGCATACAAATGCATCAATAAACCAACATCTCATTATCAGTATAACAAACAAGTTCCAATAAACCATATAATTACATATATATCCCATACAATATACTATAGCTTAAAACTACCATATCAAAATGCCATATGAAAACCACCACAATAACCTCAGACAATAAACCACAAGAATAAGACCCAGTCAGACCAAATAAACATTAAAAAAGATTCACCTTGTCCCCTTTCCAGCTGGGTGCTAAAGTGGCATGTGCTTCATTGCTTTGTGTCCATAATTTGTTCAGCTTTTGACCGTCATTCCTTTCCATTGGCCTTCCTTTCCATAAGCCTTGACCAAACTTTGTGTACTGGTCGTCCCATAGTGATGCAGTTCTCGCTCCTCTACCATGAGGCCCTTTTATTGTCTACTCCTGCTATCTGCAGCACCATGCTGGGCGTCGGCAGCACAACAGGTGAACTTCATCAACCCATCAGTGCCCATTGATGTGCTCCTGAAGTTTGAACAGGAAACTAGTCAAATAAAGGTCTGTAAGACCCAACATGGCAGGAACCCCTTCACAATAAAAGTTTAACCATCCCGGGGTCCGTTACACTCCCACCAAAAATAAGTGATTTTTAAAACCCTTTAGATAAAGTAAAAAATTACAATTATTTTTTACATAAAAATCATGTGACCCCGGACGCATTTAAGATTTTCACAATAGGTAGCAATAATCTGCACCACCCTTCTCCCACCATGATTCCTCCTCCCACCATGGGTACGGATCATAGACTGTAAAAAATATGGACAAAGCGTTCCCCGAGTCTAACATGAACGTAAAATGAAGCCTGTAATAATATGCTAATTCCTGATGTAAGTCGCCATCTTTCTAGATCCGTTTGGTACCAGCTGGCCATTGGCTGGCTCCGTTTTGTACCAGCTGGTCATTGGCTGCCCAGACAACGAGGCGGGACTTCCCGCCTTCTTCTCCGTTGGTTTTTATTTTGACTCGAGTGGGAGGAGAAGACTCTTGAGTGGGAGGGGAATCCCGATCATAGACTGTAACGGTAGCCACGCCCCTCAGAACATACGCGACTTTATGGTCATTTTTTTAATTAATGGGACCATAATTTTCCAAAAAGAATATTATGACATTAGAAATGAGACTTTAAACTAGTGACTGGAAGAAGAAAGTATTCATGACCATGTTTATTAAGGTAATACAGTCTAGGTGAAGTTGGGCCAAAATACATGGGCCTCTATGGAGCTATGGGGCTTTTTGGGTCCAGTCCAGCGCCACAACAGGCCATTATATGAACTACCGATTTCAAATGAGGCTTCACGAAATATCTGGCTGACTGCCCCCCTGGGTACGGATGCCTGTACGTCATCTGGTTGCAGTGGTGCTCCTCTAGCTGCTCGTGTCGCTACTAAAGCAGTCAGGGTGTCTTCCTTGGCAGCCACTGCTTTGGGGGACTGGCCTTCAGCTTGAACTTGATTCTGAGGGATGACATGAGGCTCGGCCCCTCCGGCCTGCAGAACACCAGCTCCAACTGAATCCCCTGGCCTCTTGGGATCTGAGGCTAGGGCCGCTGCACCCTGCTGGGCTGAGTGTTTGGGCTTCCCTACTGCCACTCATTCGCCTCATTCACCTCCAGCTGTTCCTTCCTTGCGATCCAGAGCACCCGACCTGGCTGTTGTGTCTGGCAGTGGTGGATCTCCTTTTGTTGCTCCTCTGACAGCCTGGAGCTTCCTTTGCTGCTCTCGCTCCTGTGTGGCAGCCTGGCGCTTCCTTTGCTGCTCCCGCTCGGCAGCCTGGCGCTTCCTCTGCTGCTCCCGCTCCTGTGTG
The DNA here is from genome assembly GCF_964188405.1 of Protomyctophum parallelum. Taxonomy (NCBI): domain Eukaryota; kingdom Metazoa; phylum Chordata; class Actinopteri; order Myctophiformes; family Myctophidae; genus Protomyctophum; species Protomyctophum parallelum. The sequence goes on along the minus strand of NC_139718.1, from coordinate 40,286,100 downwards.
GCAGCCTGGCGCTTCCTTTGCTGCTCCTGTGCGGCAGCCTGGCGCTTCCTTTGCTGCTCCTGTGCGGCAGCCTGGCGCTTCCTTTGCTGCTCCTGTGCGGCAGCCTGGCGCTTCCTCTGCTGCTCCCGCTCCTGTGCGGCAGCCTGGAGCTTCCTCTACTGCTCTCGCTCCTGTGCGGCAGCCTGGAGCATCCTCTGCTGCTCTCGCTCCTGTGCGGCAGCCTGGAGCATCCTCTGCTGCTCCCGCTCCTGTGCGGCAGCCTGGCGCTTCCTCTGCTGCTCTCGCTCCTGTGCGGCAGCCTGGCGCTTCCTTTGCTGCTCCTGTGCAGCAGCCTGGCGCTTCCTTTGCTGCTCCTGTGCGGCAGCCTGGCGCTTCCTTTGCTGCTCCTGTGCGGCAGCCTGGCGCTTCCTCTGCTGCTCTCGCTCCTGTGCGGCAGCCTGGAGCTTCCTTTGCTGCTCCTGTGCGGCAGCCTGGAGCTTCCTTTGCTGCTTCCACTCCTGTGCGGCAGCCTGGAGCTTCCTCTGCTCCCGTTCCTCCTCAAACTGCTCCGTCCATGTCTTCTTTTCTACCTTACTTTGAGTAACTGCTTCAAAAATACCCCTTGAAATAAATTCACATGCTTTCACTTTAAATTTTACGTCATCCAGTGTGATACGATTTTGCTTAGAATACATTTTCAAAACATCCCTACTCTTCTCCAATGTGTCATGGATAAGTCTTGGGTTACTCTCCACAGTGTTGGACTTTAACAGTTTCTTTGCTGCTCGTGCCAGAACCTTCCATCTTTCATATAGGCAGAGAAGCTCCACTTTGTTCTCAACCCTTGAGTCTATAAGGTCTGACATTTTGAAAACGACTAAATATACCTTAAATTACTACAGGATTAATGTAGCACAGTAAACTCATATTTCCATAGATAATTGTATTGCAAATGAACAAAACAAACATTTAACCTTTGCATTTGCAAACCTTAATAGCAGAAAAATGTAACCTTCCTTAGAGCCTATGCAATTTAAATATGCTCTTTAAAATGTAAATGTCCATCATTATAAAAGTTGAATTCACTGTTCACTTTCCGTATAGTCATTCTTTGTTTCCTGACCGTGTGTAAGATTGAAGAGTGTGGTTGAGCTCAGATGCCTTGGAGTGAGAGGTCCATTTTATTGCAGGTGTACTGTAGGCAGCAGGCCTCCATGGTTTGTAGAATGTAGAGATGATCCGGGTAAAGTTCTACTGTAGCGGCCATGAAAAGGTTGAAGACTGAACTGATGATTTTGAAGTTTCTTTATTAAATCAACGTAGAACTGACAAGAGAAAAGGCATACAAATGCATCAATAAGTATCCATTATCCAACATCTCATTATCAGTATAACGAACAAGTTCCAATAAACCATATAATTACATATATATCCCATACAATATACTATAGCTTAAAACTACCATATCAAAATGCCATGTGAAAACCACCACAATAAACCTCAGACAATAAACCACAAGAATAATACCCAGTCAGACCAAATAAACATTAAAAAAGATTCACCTTGTCCCCTTTCCAGCTGGGTGCTAAAGTGGCATGTGCTTCACTGCTTTGTGTCCATAATTTGTTCAGCTTTTGACCGTCAGTCCTTTCCATTGGCCTTCCTTTACATAAGCCTTGACCAAACTTTGTGTACTGGTCCCATAGTGATGCAGTTCTCGCTCCTCTACCACTGAGGCCCTTTTATTGTCTACTCCTGCTATCTGCAGCACCATGCTGGGCGTCGGCAGCACAACAGGTGAACTTCATCAACCCATCAGTGGCCATTGATGTGCTCCTGAAGTTTGAACAGGAAACTAGTCAAATAAAGGTCTGTAAGACCCAACATGGCAGGAACCCCTTCACAATAAAGGTTATACCATCCCGGGGTCCGTTACAGTTGGTGTTTTTTTCCATCCATGTTTCTGCATGTATTTAAATTTGAATTAGTGTGATGTATGTGTGACTATGTCTTATAAATTGTAGCTACAGCATTTGGAGTTGCTCCTTCTTTAATTATTAAGAATGATTGGGACGAGGCCCCTAACTTTTGTCTCTTCTGTTGTACAGTGAATGACTACCTTTTGAGAGAGGGATGGACTGGACTTTAATTGTGTATTTCTAGAGAAGAGAGGCCTTAAGACATTCTGTTAATCTTTGCAAAACGTGTTTTCTAGTTGTGTTGCATTGCTCAACCTATCTTCTCTTCAAAGACAAAAAATACGCTTTGTAGCCACTTTAGCATTTAAATATGGTTTTCTACCATTTGCTATATAGGTCTTCTGACTGAGTACTGTTTTTTCCCCGAGCGTGCGACCGGTAAAATGGTCAAAGTGATGGAGACGAGAGTCGTGCATGCTACCTTCTTTTTAGGACTATCTCAATCTGTTCTGGATCAGGGCCCACTGCTAAATCTCAAAAGAGTTTGTGTCCCCTAAAGTAAACTGTGCCAAATGGTACAGTACATTAAAATGGCCTGTTGGGGGCAACGGATCTCCAGAGAGACATTTCCAAATTCCATCTCTCTCCCAATTTGCAACAGCACACACACACACACACACACACACACACACACACACATGACCGATAGGCAGTCGGTCTATTTGGAGGAGAAGGCTTTTTGTACCCATGATTTACTTTCGGTGTTGGTAATATGACAGACTGAAGTGACCAATGTGGGCTGTGAATAAGTTCATGTGTTGCCTATATTCTGTACATTTAGGGACTCAAGCACTGAGACACGTGATGTTTCGAGCGCGTACTGCGTAGTATATCAGAAGCAACTGAAAATATTTGTGCCCTTGATATTGTATTCGTGATAAAACGATACATGTTGATGTGACGTCATGGAGCCAGTTCAATTTAAATGGCTTGTTTCGGCATGAGAGAACACAGTTACTTTGAAGCAGTGATGTTGAGTCAGTGGAGTCACGTGATGCAGAATGACTTCATGCATGTTTTGAGAAAGTTGAGACCGCTTTCATTGCCACATGCAGAGAGAGAGAGAGAGAGAGAGAGAGAGAGAGAGAGAGAGAGAGAGAGAGAGAGAGAGGTGTGTGTGTTCAACAGGTTGACCACTGACCAGCCCACATGGAGAATCATTGGGTCTGAATGGGTCAAGGGTCTGTATATAAACCCGTGTCTTTCTACATGCAGTCTGCAGTCAGTCATCAGAGTTCAGTCTCTGATCTCCTGTCGGAGTAACTGGGATTTAAGTTGCGGAGATATTGAAACATACTGCACGGTGCGGAGCGTCTTGACTCTAAAAAAGTGAGTTTTAATCTGAAATATATAAGACATATAGGCTGGTTTATTATATAGCCTACTGTGTTAATTGTTGTGGGACTGCAGGACCTACAGTCCCCGTTTAGCCAACACCTGCAGTGCAGGTGTTGGCTATAGGATCTTTATGTTTATTTAGTTTAATTGCTGTTGGCTGTTTGGTATGTTGATTTATATTGAATTAATTAGTTGGTTGGTGTCCTCTGAGGGTTATTTAAATGAATGAGAAAACTCAGATGTTTTAGCCATGCGGCTTAATTGTTGTTCACTGTGAATTAAATAGTTCTTATTTCTAAATAAATATATATATCGTCATTTCAGTTCCGTCTCTCTTTGAGGACGTTAAATCCTGGAACGGTTGCGCAGAGACCCGCCCGGCAGCACTGTCTAATGCAATGTATTTGTGCATGTGTGTTACTGTGTTATACGTTTTCTTTGTTGAATTACTCATGACAAAGTTGTAAAAGTCAACAGTATATGTATATCCATAAAATAAGCAAGCAGCACGCTAGCAGACATTACACTAGTTCTGTCTTTCAATCATTTTATTTATCATTATTATTATTATTATTATATTTTCACAATCTGATACACAGTACAGGGCATTCATCAAAAAATCGATTCATCGATTTATCGATCAATTATCACGAGTCGATTCGGATTAGGATAAGTCGAAAGTTGAAAAAGAAAAAAAAAAGTTCATATTTCATATTTATCATATTTTTTGCTCTATGTGTGCGTCACTGCGTGTGTAGTGTACATAATTCAAACTGTAGCATTGATTATTGTCACGGACAGAAGTCATTCTTTCCCGCACCGGAGTGCACTCGCACTCTTGGTGCTCTCTTAGGTTGCAATGCATTCAGAACGCGCCCTTAATTAAAAACCAAATAATGTTATATCTCTTATTGTGTTCTCGGGCCGCTGCTGCTGCAGCGCTGCGTGCCAATACCACTACTTTACCTGGATAACATCATCTTTTCATTTTGACATGATTCACATAAAATAATAATAATAATAATAATAATCCTGTACCGGCACCGCGTGTAGCGTTTGGTTTCATTAACGCGATCGTGACAAAATAGCCTACTCTGCTGCTGTCAAAGATACCAATAAATCAGTCAGTGAAGTCAACTTTTCACCGCCGAGACGAGTAGGATCCCAGTCTATGGTAGGATCATATAGGCAGCCTGAAAGGCAAGCATTTGCATTCCAATGGGTGATTGAGCGTCGCGCTATATACGCGCAACGGCCATCAGGTCTGGTGTTTGTCCTCTTTTCTCAGTGTTTTCAAATGGATTTTTAAACGACGCAAAACTTGGAATTCCCCTCTCGCGTACCAGTGGCACGTGTCCGGCGGACCGGCACCGGTGTTTGGGAACCTCTGATATAGATGATACATGCACTGTGTCATATTGGAGAGGCCACTGACTGAATGCGCAGTGCTTTGTTTGACATGCTCCGTAAATACTTATACACGCGCGGCACAAATAAATTGCATTAAGTGCTGCCGAACAGAACATCTGTTCTGTTTGTTTGTTTGTTTGGTCAATAGCCTAATCTAATGCTTCTATGCAGGGCAGAATCATAGGCTAGAAGCATATTAGGCTATATGGACCAGACTAGATCGAGCTACATGTGTCCATGGCATGGACTGGACACCGCCATCGGTGACAATTTAAAGGCGCAATATAAATGCACCATTTACCATTCTACTACTTTGCTGCTCATCGAAACAAATGAAGGCTCTTTTGTGTTGTTGAAAGTGTAATATTCTGCAGGGTGAGGAGGAGCCTCTCAGGACCCCACCTAACCTTCTCTGTAAAATAGTCTTTTGGGGAAAAAGTTGCAGCTATAAATGTCTATTGTGTTTAGTAGCCTAATTAATATACCGTCTGCTAATCATTTCATCCATTTCCCACGCGCGAGCATTAGCCTGCCCTGTAGTCGCTGTAGTAGCCTAGTGTATACTCTGATAGACTGTCACTGAATGGCTCATGCTGAGCTGTTGGGGGGCGAGGCCCTAGCACAATGAACGCCGCTGATAGGCTGAATGGTCTAGCAGCAGCCACCATGCAGGTAAACTTTAGTGAACTCTGTCACGGTGCACGCGCCTGCATAAAGTGAAGACTTGCAGAGCGCAGACTTCACGTGAACGCGCTTAAGTCGGTGATTGTGACTCAATCTGTTTCATGTCAAGGGGCAGGGCCCCCACCCAAATGTACATGTAGCCCCCGCAGACCCCACCCCCCATTGGAGAAGATGTTGACGGTTCTATATGTGATTCTCAACCATTTAAATTTCAAGGACCGCCCAGTTTGACATGCATTATAGGCTACGGACCCCCATTTAATGGCATTTCTATCTCTGGGACCCCTGAATTTATGTTGTAAAATCAATGTTAATTTATTCCATGCTGAAGGTCGTATAGCCTATAGGTTTGGTCCTGGCGCTGCTGTGATCAAAGTGTGTATGTTCTTGTGTCTTTCAGATCTGGGGTTCAGTCCAGGATGGCTGAAAAATGGTGGCACCGCCGTCCTAAGCATCCTTATGTGATTGCTGGCCTCGGTACGGGCATAGTTGTAGGCATCGTGATTCTGGTGGCCCTGCTCTGCGGTAAGACAACTGGCATAATGAGGATGTTATTGCAACTCATCATAGCTAAATCTAATATTATTACCGTTCCAATTTGTCTGCATCAATTCCTATTTCACGTGAATCATGGTTAAAAGAGGGAGACCCCTTTTTACTGGAGGCTTAGCAATGATTAGGATACTATTAAAATATAGAGATATTTAACATCCCTTAGGATCATTATTTGTATTTGGACCTATATCTTGCACCACCCCTTACCACTTATCCCTAAATGTATTTGCCATTTTTTACTATTTTAAAATAGTACAAATAGCCGATCTACAAGCTAACAACGTATCGATGTAGATTGGCTATAGTTGAACTATTTTTAAATGTTTTAAAATAGTAAAAATTGGCAAATATGTTTAGGGAAAAGGGGTAAGGGGTGGCGCAAAGATGTATTTTCTTGATACTTAAAAAAATATTAATCACACAATGAAGTATAGCCTACATGAGTCTTTAGTGGTTAATTGTATATCTGTGATCTGTGTCTCTTCCAGGTGGACAGCAGGCCGCTGACTCTGTTGCAGTCTCTGCTGGGACACCAGGGGGAGCCCAGGTTCCAGTCTCTGCTGGGACGGTCACGGCCCAGCCAAGATTCCCAAAGATAATTGGCGGGAAGCCAGCCAAACTGCCGTTCATTGTCAGCATTCAGCACAAGCGCAAGCACATATGCCAAGGAAGTATCGCGGATGACAAATTTGTGGTTACCACCGCACAATGTGTCTCGTGAGTATAGTGTAATATTATTACACCAGGGAGGGGGTGATTCTCCTTAGAGATCAGCTCTTAGTATAGCCTATAGCCCCCATGAAAGACATTAGGCCAAGACATGAGGTTAAAAAGACTCACACACTCCATTTTTACAATCTCAACCCTAAAGTGTTCATGTGCAAGGTGATAGGACAAACGTTTTGGTGAGGGTGGGGTGGGGGGATGTAGAGAGAGAGAGAGCTATGTAATGTTGAAGCCACATCACAAATTGCATAATCACTAAAGATGTTTGTGTATGTTTCTCTTCCAGTGGCCTCAATATAAAGCACCTGACCCTCGTCATGGGACGGTCCAACCTCGATGACGAAGGCGGTGAGACGAGAAGTGTTATTGATAGAAAAATAAACTCAAAGTGGACTGCAAAGTAGGTATCATGTGCACGACTGACCTAAATCACACTACATTATTCTAGTGTTGTTAATAACTAATATTGGTTTATTCTGACTCATTCCTAGTGACTGGAGCTACGATGAAGCTGTGCTGGAAATGGGCCGGCCCGTTGTCTTCGGAGAGAACATCCAGCCTGTGTGCTTCGCAGACGAACACAGTGTCTTCCCGACTGGGATGAAAGCTGCCTTTTACGGTTGGGGTAATGTCGGACAATCAGGTAAGAACGGGACCCAACATGGCACCCTGGGGACCAAATGGACTTGTTTAAGGGTTCCAATTTGGTTCCATGGTTAACACTCTCTGAGCAGGTAACCAAATGGACCCTTACGATCAATCATGTGGCCTCAAGTAACCCTGGAGGTCCCCGGACCACACTTTGTGTGCCGTACACGTATAATTTCACTGAATAATGTTTTGACAGGCATGCTGAGTATTAATATTAGTACCTATTGAAGCACATGCACCCTAGCCTCCCTACTCTGGCCAACATTGTTGCACACAAGTAGACCATAAATGGCCTACTAGTGCGAAAGCAGAGCACACTGTGTTCTAGAATACAGCTCTATGACTTACTTGAAAAGCATTTACCTGTCTGACACTATTTTGAGATCTGTTGAAGAACATGAAGGTAATTCTATTTAAGCATTTCAAATTCATTCTTTCGTTCTTACGCAATGACGATATGTTTTAGTGTCGGGAGGATTACAGGTAATGCCCCTATGTATATGTATGTACCGGTATGTAATCTGACACCACTGCCATATCAAGCACAAGTAGTCATTACATCATACGCTGGCACGGCGCATACACATCAAAACGGCGACATACTGGACGAAAACTGGACGAAAACTATTACTTGCGCGCTCTGCTTGCGCAAGTAATGACATTTAGGTTTGCATTTCTAAATGTTTCCACTGTTCACTGTATGCAAACACTTAAGCCATTGACACACAATGTGAGCTTGTAGATCTGCTATTTTCTGAAAACCTTTTTTTTTGCCATATATGTCACACACACACACACACACACACACACACACACACACACACACAGACTAATAATGGTTCTGTTCTGTTTGTGTCTATGTATATAGAAGAACTGCCTCCACCCAGAACACTTCAAGGAGTCAACGTGACGGTAACTGACCGTGACATTTGTAACCTGAAACACCATGGGAAGGTGACCGAGGATATGCTTTGTACCGGAAACGTGGCAGGAGACAAGGACACCTGCTACGTAAGAATGCCTTTATATATACTGTATATAATATATATAAATACCATGGGAAGGTGACCCAGGATATGCTTTGTACCGGAAACATGGCAGGAGACAAGGACACCTGCTACGTAAGAATGCCTTTCAGATCTCGCGCCTCTTTCACAGAAAGAACAATACAGCCTTTTTTCTCTCTTTCTGGAAAGTTAGCACACTGAAATAGAATATATAAATTAGATCGAAAAAAAAAAGTTAAATGTAAAGTTTTAAATGGCCTACTGATGATGTCACTGGTAGGCAGGTGGCGTGTTAACGGTCCACAGCCCTCCTCTCAGTACACATGTGCCCCCCCCCCCCACATATTTCTGTGTTGTCACTGCTGTCACATCCTACTGAACAATGCTTCACTTGTGTCTTATTAGGGAGATTTAGGAGCTCCCCTGGTGGTGAAACAAGGAGATGACTTCATCCAGATGGGAACCGCCATCAGGATCCCAGATCAGTGTGCTGTTTCACATGCGGAAACAGTTTCCTTGAAACCCTCCAAAATCTTCATCATAGACGCCATTGAAGGTATGCGTGTGTTGATGTTTTAATGTCCTGCATAGGCACAGTCATTGAAGTGTGTGTGTGTGTGTGTGTGTGTGTGTGTGTGTGTGTGTGTGTGTGTGTGTGTGTGTGTGCGTGCGTGCGTGCTCGTGCGTGCATGCGTTGCGTGCGTGCGTGAGTGCATCTTAGACACTAAAACTCCTTTATACTGAGTTGACCGGAGTCTCCATGCAGGGCTCTGTAGGTGAAACTAGCAGATCTATTATCTGCAATTTATATTTCTAGATCTGCTATTTTCACCTGTATTCAGCTGTTATTATTCATAGAGCTGTCCTGGTGTTTTATCGTGTCTTGTGTAGAGATGACAGACCTGGCCCCAACTCCCGCTCCAACCACTCCGTCCGGAACTCCAACCACTGTGGCCCCGAGGCCGCAGTGCGGGAAGAGGAACAATGTTCCTGTTTCACGCGTGGAAAATGGCGAAGAATCTCCTCCTCACTCTTGGCCTTGGGTCGCTTACATCTTGGTAATTATACTTTATACTACAGTATACTAGGTAATTATACTTCATACAACAGTATATCCAGGAAAATGTACTTTATACAACAGTATAAATTATACTTCATACAACAGTAGGCTATATGGAGGTAAATGTACTTCATACAACAGTATATGGAGGTAAATGCACTTCATAGTAGTATATGAAGGTAAATGTACTTTATACAACAGTAGAGTATATGGAGGTAAATGTACTTTATACAACAGTATATGGAGGTAAATGTACTTCATACAACAGTATATCCAGACATACAGGAAACCATGCATCCTGCTTTTTTTCTTCCTTCAAATAGAGATCAAAAGAAACTCTACATTGATGCTAAATTAAATTCATATTTACATTTCAGCTTCAGTTAATTCAGGTGTTCTCAACGCTGTCGTGTCAAGGACCCCCAAATTAATATGTATTTGGCGACGGACCCCTGAATATATTCAATTTATTTCAAGATGTTTGGAAAACAGCAGATCTACCAGCTCACCACAATGCGACGCGTTGTGAGCTTGTAGATTGTCTATTTTCGAATTGTATAGAAAGTGTTTGAAGTGATTTTCATACTTTAGTAGGCCTAACACAATTGGCCGGGGACCCCCTGGCTGGAACCCCCTCAGGACCCCCAAGAACCCCCCCAGGGACCCCTGAGGGTCCCCAGGCCCTCTTTGAGAACCACTGAGCTAATAGAACATGGTCATATTATGTTGGAGGAGTGTTTCATTTATGCTCCATTGAACGACGACGTCACACGGCAAAAGGTTTATTCTGTCTTTGATTCACACTTTAACTTTTATCTTTCAGGATAAGGATGGAAGGTTTTGGGGAGGTGCTACGCTGATTAACGACTCCTTTGTTGTGACTGACTGGGCCTGGTAATAAACATAGAGTTGAGATATAATTAAACACTGTTTATTATCTCTCTCTGTCTGTCACTTCATCTCTTCCAACCTGACCCCACTATTGGTCATTAGTCATTCTAGGTGCAAGATGTCCATATATGAACACAACATTCAAGATGTCCATATATGAACACAACATTCAAGCTAAGAGTGAATTTATAGAATCAGCCTCAGGTTTTAATGTTTAATGTGTATTATTTTGGTATTAATTAGCTGAAAATAGCTGATCTACAAGTTCACAACGTGCCACAGCAACGTGTTTTCACCTTGTAGATCGGCTATTTTAACAATAGGGCTAAAGTGACTAAATATGTAATGTTTTAAAACCAACCCATAGCTGCGCTACTTATAGACAAAATTTGTTAAATAGTTACTTATTGATAATGGAATTAAAATTAAATAATCATTTGTTTCTGTTGTCTCTCCAGGAAGGGTTACTATGTGGTCTTCGGAGCCCACGACCGCAGCTCGACCTCTGAACCCACTCAGAAGATCATGATAGAAAAGGTATGAACTTCAATATGTCAGAACATATTACATAACGAGCGATACATTATAATGTTTATATTATAATTATTAATTTATTTATTATTCATTAATTATTATGAAGTTAGTGATTCAGCTGGTAGAAGTCCTTACTGCAGTGGTCTGCCCCCCCCCCCCCCCCCAAAGCACTGAACTATCTGCTCTTCAGTTCAGTCAAACATGTTCCATGATTTGTTGAAAATAGATCTACGAACTGAGCCTCTTTTGGAAATGTTTTGGAAACAGGTCTTATGTGTTTTTATCTAAACATGTGTCTGTTCTCTTTAGGTCTACTGGCATCCCAACCGGACCAGCTTGCCTGCTCTTGGCATGTTGCTGGCCAAACTGTCCCATCCTGTCAACTTCACCAACCATGTTGGACCCATCTGTCTCCCTCAGGCTGATGACGTACTACCTGCTGGATCTACTTGCGTCATAGCTGGATGGGGGCGGGACAGTGTTGGATGTGAGGAAACAACACACACACACACACACACACACACACACACACACACACACACACACACACACACACACACACACACACACACACACACACACACACACACACACGTTCATACAGGCTGACAAGGAATTTGACTGGTCACATTATCAGCATGTACTGAAAATGGGGCGCTGTCTTTCTTTGACCAATCACAGCACAGCTTTCATGGCCTGCGATGTAAACAGATCTGCACAGCAGTAACGTCACTTCCTGACAGGGAATTAGGGCGGGACTTCCTGTACGTCTGCTTAGACACTTCACTGGAAATTCATCTCAATATTATATTCAGAGTAGAAATAGATCTACAAGATCACAGCACATCACATGTTATGAGCTTATAGATCGCTATTTTTGAAAATGTGTGAACAATAAATACATACACCTATTGTCCCTATTTTAGGCATACAAATGGTTAAAAATAATCTATATATCTATATGTCTATATCTATATATTTAATGGAATATAAATTTCCTCTGTATTTATAAAGTGTGTGTACGTCCTGTGTGTGTTTCCCCAGACCCCTGGGTCACTGACCTTCTCCATGAGGGAAATGTGACAGTCATCACCAACCAGCAGTGCAGAGAGGCCTGGCCTTCTGACCTGCACTACCTCATCACCAAGTATACGATCTGTACTGCATCCGGTGTGACTCCTCCCTCCTGGGTGAGTGACACACTGATGGAAACATAACCATGATATTTATCACATAAAAACACACTCTGAACAACACAACTTCCTGTTGTTACAGCTTGATGAGGGCGGGGCACTGATGTGTGTGAAGGACAGCGACTGGTTCTTCCAAGGTGTTCTCTTCTGGGAAGAGGGTTACGACAAACGACCTGCTCTGTACTACAACGTTCCTGAGATGATCCCCTGGATCAACCCGGTCCCTGGTCCGACCCCGGACCCTGCTCCAGAACCGTCCGACCAAGTCTGCTTCAAGAAATATGAAGGTTAATAATTCATAATGAAGGACAGCTGTTAACCTCTGAGGAACACCTCACACACGCTGATTAATTAACCTGTTAAAGCCCTGGAGTAAATGTTCTCATTTAATTAGCCTGACTTAAAGCCATAAAAACCAGGAAAGCATCTGTTGTGTCATTTCAGATTTGGCTATTGGAGAAATAGCAGATCTACAAGCTCACAGCGGGTCACTTCGTGCCGCGCTGCGAGCTTGTAGATCTGCTATTTTTTTAATATATTGAAAGTGTGTTTTTGAAACAGCTTTTTTAATAATTTAGATAATTTTCTTTACGCAAATCTTCTCTTCTGGGGGGTCCCTGGCACAAAACATTTTCAGGTGAGGGGTCCACGGACAAATACATCATCATTTTGGGGGTCCTCATGGGCACGAAACAGTTTGAGAACTACTGATTTAGAAGAAAACTTGTGGAATCCTCCCCTCAGGTCTTAATGGGTTAAAGCATAATTTGATTAAAAACTTTACACTTTCCATATACGTGTCTCTCCAGGGTTAAAACGGTTCATTGATTTGAGCAGCAGTGTGATGTATTGATCAGATGGAGTTACTTTGTGCCTTTACAGAGAAAGCTTTTATAAAACTATTTTTCCTTCATGTCTCCTGGATGAAACGAGGTGTTCACTGCAGACAGGGTTTAACCTCTGACCTCTGATCATAGAATCAGGATTAAAGTGGTTCATTGCAGTGTGATGGTAGTGATCAGATGGAGAGAAAGCTTTTAGAATAGTATTTTTTTTTCAACTGTACCTTTATGCTTTATCACTGTTTGCAAATGATACACTACATACAGAAGAATAATGGTGTTCAAATGGTTCTTTCTTTATTTAGTGAATGGTGATTATTAGAGGGACCTTTGAATGTTTCTTTATAGAACCCTTCATTTAAATGGTTCTTTAAATATAACCTAGGTCTGAAAGGTCCTTCCTGGAACCAGTTTAGGTTCTAGTTGACACTTTTATTTTTCTGTGTGTGTAAACTAAACTAACAAGTGTGTTATGGCTGTAGTAATTACACAGGTGTAAAGATGATCTACACAGAATGTACTCCATGTACAGTAATGTACATCATATGGAGAGTATTGATGGAACTACAGGCATGTACTGTATAGTTAGACAGGTGTGTTGATTGTATATCTGTGTGATTGTGTGCAAATACTAACTAAACTAAACTAAACTATGGGACAGGAAATTAATAACTGGAACATTGGTCCCCGATGAGAACACACTTTATTTTTAATATTTGATTACAAATGTGCAGCAAAAATAATATATTTTTGTAATAACATTTAGGTTCCAATACTTTTTACAAATGTGTGGCAAAATAATAATATATTTTTGTAATAGCATTCAAGGACCAATATTATTATTATTTTTACTAAAGTAATGCTACAAAACCAGCCAGTCACTACAAGATGTTGAATGGTCTGATAATGATGTACCGTGCATGTTAAAATCAGGTATATTGACATTATTTATGTCCATTTTCCAAAGCATACATTAATTTCATTTGTTTTTTTATACATTTAAGGGGAAAGAAATGCCAATTTAATGCCGACCAGTATCTGTCCAGAATTTGAACTGAATGTCAATAAATGTCTCTTTATGTCATTCACTTGTGTCTTTTACTGTTTACCATTAGTTTTACCATGACATGTAAAACTAATTATGGGTTGGTTTGGTACGCTATATGGAAATGATTCCTGTCAGAGAGTCCTTTATACCAGAATGTTATTCATGAAATGAAATCCAGCGCATACAGTACATGGATTAAAGGAGGTGATAGTACACACTAAACCCAAGCGTTTAGGTTCTGAACACATATTAAACACCTAATTGTAACACTTTTTAAACATGTCAAGGTGTTTAGATTATAAACAGAAGAACATGTTTAATCCCTGTAACACTTTTTAAACACCTAAACGTGTTTAGTTTTTACAATCAAAGTCAGTCATATAGGTGTTTAGAATTTGAACACTAGGTGTTCTCGTGAGGTGTTTGAGTGAACTCGTGTTCTACTGTATTTTATGACCATTAATAAACACTTGGCATTTAATTATTACACACATGGTGTTTAGGTTTAAACGCGTCACATGTTCCAGGGATTTACATATAGGTGTTACTGTAAATGTGCTCTGAATTAATTTAACACGGTTTAACATGAATCAAACATTTATATGTCAGCTTTAGTTCAATCTGTTGTGTCACATGGACAAAAGGCCTGTCCTGCAGTCCCCGAGGCTAGACCCCCCCCCCCCCCACCCTCTTCTCCTCCTCTGCTGTGTCTACATGCCTTTCTTCATGTAGACACAAAAGCGAACATGCAGGAATTAATGTTCCAGATAGGAGTCATGGTTGGCGAGATAAAATGGCTATTAAAGTTGAATTCCCGTGACCTAGCTTTGTTCTCGGTCGGTTCCTGTAAAAATATCTTCAGAAGATGTTGACAGCATCAGGGACCTGGAACATGTGATACGACAAACCACCTTATACCAATATTACTAAGTGAATAAATAAAGATGTTCTGTATGGGGCATAACTATACTGATCGTTAGTGGAATAAAAGGTTTGTACTGTGTGCTGCAACCTTGTGTCACTTAGAGGAGTTCATCAAATAGTTTAACAGGAACATTTTATCAGTGAGACAGACAGTCACTCCCTTCAGAACAAGAGGCCATTCATGATTCAAGGTCTCTTAGCACAGAGATAAACAATACGTTTACAGTACTTTTGGTACACATTTAATTAAAAAGTCTAAAGGGGTTCTCAACCAGTGGTCCGGGGACCACCAGTGCAGGTCCCCAGCTAAATGATGATGAGAGTATTGGTAACCAAATGGAACCTTAGAGATCTTTAACTCTAGCTGTAAAATGAAAGACAGATGTAGAATAATTATTTTGATAAACATTTACCTGTTTTCTCTGCTATGGTACCACATCAATACAGCATAATTTAATTGTGGACAAAACTCCTATCCAACGATAACAAATGGTGGTCTGTGTGCATGCTCAAATGCTGAATAAATAATGGACCTCGATGTGTGTGTGTGTGTGTGTGTGTGTGTGTGTGTGTGTGTGTGTGTGTGTAAAGCGGGGACTTAAACGGAATCTTCACTGTGTCTCTTTAGATAGAGGCTCAAAGTCACTTTAAAACTGTCAGGGAAGAAGACAGCATGCATCGCTGCTATGAGAGACACAGGGAGAGGAGCTGTCCATGGTTCTGAACACAACATAACAGCCTCACAATGCTTTACACCGTGGAGGAAAACCTGGTATTAGTTCTAAAACTAGCCTAGCCCTGGTCCAGTCCAGTGCACGAGAGAGAGAGAGAGAGAGAGAGAGAGAGAGAGAGAGAGAGAGAGAGAGAGAGAGAGAGAGAGAGAGAGAGACGCGCTGCACTGGCTGAACTGTCTCCCAGGAATGGGGGTGAATTAGCAGAGAGGCTGTTTACAACCAGAGACACAGGCTCTAAAAAAACTTTATTGTACAACAAAGGTGTCACACAAATGTCAGACGTATCACTAAATTAGTGTTGTGTGGCTTTTAATGCTGCTGTTCATGTTCAACTGTAGCCTATAGTCTGTTTATATAGGCTACATTAAAATATGCATCATAAACGTGTGATATTAATTTTAAACGTTTAAATGTTTTTGCATAATCGGCCTTTTAACACCCCTGGTGGTCCGCGGACCTCACGTTGAGTTTCCTTTGTTATTACTTTTCTTAAAAAAGGCTATAGGCAAAATAAGCTTCGGCTTCAGCAGAGACCCTTTCGGTGCCACCTCTTTGTAAAACTTAAATGCAAATGGTGAAAATGATCATGTAACTGTACAGCACCGAAATAAACTATTCATTCATTCAGAACCACTGTTGGCCTACTATTAAAGCAAGTTGAACACAGAATGGTGCCCTGACCTAACCTGACTCCGCCAGTTGGGGCCGGTATTGAGTCACAACAGCCAGAGCAGTGGCCACCTGTGAAGCAAATGATCTTTCATGTGGCGGAGTCAGGTTAGCGTTGAACTGACCAACCTGCAGTGGCGGAGAAACTAAAAGTACTTAATGGGTTTAGGCAACCTTAGGCACAGGTGCCAACATTGGCACGGGGGAGAGTGCTCACGGGCACACTGCTGGCGTACGTGTGAGAGAGACGTTTCTTATTTTAAGATAAAATATATTTAAAAAAAAAAAGCTTTTAGTCGGCCTTGGCCGCCATGCAGCGTGGCGGTCCGGGCCTGACAGCGGGTCGCGAGTTCGAATCCCGATCCCGACGACCATTTCTGCGTGCCACTCCACATCTTTATCCCCATTTCCTACTTAGTCTACTGTCCTATCAAAAAAAGCATAAAAAAGCCCCCAAAACAAATATATAAAAATAAATAAAATGCTTTATAGTCAGGGCTATAGCAGTCCAGGCAGACATTAAACAAACTGCCTCCTGATAGGATGGTTGTTGTGTATACTGTAGACTTCATATATTGTCTTGGTGTTGTGTTGTTCTGTGCTCTATAGCTATGCGTTTTTCTGTTGGAACTGTAAAGATGAAAATCCCGGAGGAGACAATAAAGACAATTATTATTAACGTAGTAGAGCCCGACCGAAACCACCTTTTTGCCAATAAGAAGCTAAAAAAGGGGGAAAAAAGAAACAAAAAAGTTAATTAAAAAACTTAGATTTGAGTTTCTACTAGAAAATGTATTTATAAGCAGAATAGCTCATTGATTTAACCACGTAAGCCCTAATATTCAAAAAGGTTCTAAAATAGTCGGTCTGATTAAAAAAAGAAAGAAGCCAATAATCACAACGGATCAGATATTTTTTTAACATTTATCCTATAATGGCATGCCTAGAATAGGAACGGCAGGCTTACAGTGGTCACTATGTCACCACTGTCAAAAAGTTAAATAATGGTATATGCCTATACTGATATATCGGCCAAACTGACATATGTGCCAGGCTCTAGAAACTATGGAACAGGGGTGCCTAAAACAGAAAGGCTGTAGGCTATTCCCCTAAAAATAAATAAACCTATATATTAAAAAACTATTAGTGAATGTATTGGCGTGTTGAGTGATTGACATCAAGAAGGGCCTGTCAGCTCACTTCACGGCTACTGAATAGGCAAACCCAGTGTTTAGGTCAGTAGCACTACAAAGTTATACAGTACATGTAAATAATTACCAATTAAACGTTTTCCCCTCCATTTCCCATCCCTAGTGTGTTTGTCGCATATATGTCATCAATGCTATTCCAAAGCCCCTTCAGGTACATTTTCAAAGTATTCTCAGCAATGGGATAATACGTTTTTGGGTGCAGGGTCGGTAGATATAGTTGAGCTGGACATTTTAAAAATAGTTATCGTGTTCACGTGGGTGCAGTACTTAGTTCAGACAGTTTTTGGTTTAGACTAGTCATTGGTTAGACCAGTCATTAGTCCTACAACTACAACCTATCTCAAACCCTAACCCTGACAGCTATTATCTATAGTATGGATAATATCCGTTACCAGTACACTCTCAACTGAAAGTAGAATCACATCACAGTAGAACAACTTAAAAGCACTAAAGAACTGAGAGATCTTGAGGTATTGAAAATATACTCGGGAATAACTGTTAAAATAGAACCGTTTAATAATTAACCTTTAAAAGGGAAATGTCATGGTCTTCATCAGACAGAACAAACACAGAGTCTGAACAGGCTGCGAGTACACTTTACAACATTTAATATTATAGACATTTTATATATACATTACTTTTCAGCCGTTCTTTGTTTTGCTTCTCTGAGACACAATCTTTCAAACCTGCCGTTTGTAAAACAAATAAAAAGTACAAAACATCAAACTGATCAGAATGTTTGTTTTTTTGGTTTTTCCTCATTTCGGAAGACTAGAAAAAATACTTTGATGGTACTAATCATGGTACTTGATCGTGGGTATGAATCATGCAATTAGACAAAACAAAAATGTCGTTTGGTACACCACACATTTTTAGCATGTTTGAAAATAAAATAGTTTTACAGAATAAAACAAAGGTTTTAATGAATCCGTATGGTTAAAATATGCCCCCACCCACACACTCACCTGTTACCTAGCAACTGTTGCCACGGTAACTAGTTGGTTGTGCCTGATGAGACAAGATTTATTTCTGCAGTGAGACAGTTTGTAGTCCTGCAGTGAGACAGTTTGTAGTCCTGCAGTGAGACAGATTTTAGTCCTGCAGTGTGTGAGACAGGTGTAGACAGATGTGCGGGGGCGGGGCTATAGCAGAGAGGATTCTTAATTAAAAAACACTTTATTTTACACTAATTATGTTAAATATGCAAATAATGCTTGAAAAGGATGACAATGATTGGCCAAAAACAGTTCATTTTCCCTCCACAATGACAACGAGCAGGGGGGCGGGACTTTAAAACGCCGGGTCACCCACCCAGAGGATGGGAACGTGGCCATGGCAACCACTTCCTCCCCCCCCCCATCCATCCATCCATCCCATAGGCTGTAGCATTCAGGAGCAGCAGTGTTTCAGTTGAAGGGTCTTTGTGTGGTCCTCTACACACAAATGGTTCTCAACGTCTGGCCCGGGGCTCCACCGACAGTCCAAATGGACCCTTGCGGGTCTGGAACTCTGAGGGTACAAACGCAACCAAATGGACCTGTCTTACAGGTCCATTTGTACACTCTCAGAGTTACATAAATTAGATTAGGGTTCCCGTATTGTTTAATTCAGTGATTCTCAACTCTTTTCTTTTTACTTCAAGGACACCCAGCTCTATATGCATTAGAGCAGTGGTTCTCAACCTTTTCAGGCCGTGATCCACCCAAAATGATCATCATATATGAACTGGGGACCACTCCAAAATAACCATCATATTTGAACTGGGGCCCTCTCCAAAATAACCATCATATTTGAACTAGGAAGCACCCAACCTGACAAGCACTTTGAGGAGGAGGCTTTCTTTACATTTAGATTGACTCGGCTCCACAGATTAAATATTGTGACAATAGCAGATCTCACAAGCTCACGACGCCTCAAAATAGATTGCCTGTTTTCAAAAATGTCTTTCTTATATTTCAATTCGACCAATGTTTGGCGACCCACAGGTTGAGAAGCACTGGATTAGACCACCACGCAAGACACAGACCAAGACGTTACAACCATAGATATAAAAAAGAAAATAGATTGACCGCTGCAGTTGGTTTGAGCCATGCATATCCACGTGAGGGCGGGCGTGCTCCGGAAGTCACGCTGCTACTCAAGTGACTACTGAACAATCACAGCGCGTCTTTTCCGGGACTTTCAGATCCGAATATCGCAATGTCCGCTCTGTGACGCACGTGGAACACTATTCATCACCTTTATTTATACTCACAGTCACAAGAGTCGCAAGTACAGGTTGAGGGCAAGCCCTTATTTTCAATGTAGCCGGTATAGTCTTGGGGTGCCAGACTGTTGCCTCTCGGTCTGGCTATGCAAGACCAGTGAAGCAGCAACACGGATGCTTGCCCTCACTTTTGCACATACGCCCCAGAGGGTCGTCTACCTTTCTATGTCTATGGTTACAACCTCTACTGACCACCGGCTGAATCCACTTGTAGCAGAGTGGCTCACAACCTCTACTCTGTCTGATTACCTAAAAGTGTAATATCTGCCCCGAGCCATAGGGAATTCCCTCTGGCTTAGTGGTTAAGATGTTGGCTGTTAATGTCAGATGTTGGCTTTCCACACGGGAGACCCGGGTTTGAATCTCGGGCGTTACACAATCACAGCTTCATAGCACACGACACCAAAACACACTATAATTACTATTTAGATATTTAGCAGACACATGGAATAATAGCAAAAATAAAAACTCAAATGTTGCTGCTGTTCCACATACAGAAATCACAGATTTGAGGCATTAACCTTTTGCTTTTATGACATTTCTGAGACCATTCACGTTTATGGAAGATGCTTCAAAACATGTATTCTATTGCTAGTTTGATCACTTCACTTTGAACTTAAAATAAGTAACAAATAACCAAAAATAGCAGATCTACAGGCTCATGTGAGAGCTTGTAGATCTTCGGTGTGCAACATGCTGACATTCTGGCTTCCATGGAATCCAAATGACTCAGGACTTTAATCCATGTAGACACTTACCGGTATCCAGAGTGAGGTAAACACAATTCAGAGGACAGTGTAGTGTCTCAAAAATTAGGATCTCTGGTAAACCAAGAAAGTAGCATCTGTCTAAACAATGTGCTAGCAGCTAGTGTACAATGTACGATTCTCATCCCCCCTCCCCCCCATTTAATCTGTAGTTGCTGAACATTACATTTACTACCTTCAAAATCGCTCACACTTTAACTTTAACTTCCATAACTGCTGTAGCTTTAAACAGACAACATCAAAGTGCTCGACTTAAACCTCTCTTAAAGTCTCTCTATAGTAGCAAAACCACAAGAGTAAATTAACTGGACAGCCAACTAGTGCTGCACGATTCTTGCTCAAATTTAGAAATGAGATATCATAGGTTGTCTGAATCTAGATTGATCATTTTATTGATTAATTGTGCAGCACTACAATGTACTATTGAAATGTACTATTTGAAAGTATAGCATACCAGGCAAACAATGAAGTTAGCATCCATTGGTCCACAAATGTACACTCTTAATACAGTAAACTAATATTATATAAATACAGTAAACTACTGCCATGGTTGCATTTAGTCTCTCTGCTCTTCTATCGAGATTATTACTTAGAATCCCTGTAGGACACCTACTGGTTGATAAGAGGTACTGCCTGGAAGGCCAAATTCAATATCTCCCCTTATTAACTCTCAGAGTTACAGACCCATAAGGGTAAATTTGGTTCTCAATAGGGTACCCAGACCCTACTTTGAGAACACACTGGGAAATACCTAGCCTGTCGAGTGTCTACAGTACACAGACATACTGATATTTGGCATTTTTGGTTTACCTTGCATACAACCATTCCATCTTATAAATGTATACAACCATTCCATCTTATAAACTCAGGCTTTTCTCCTCTGAGATGAGAAAAGGCTAGGAACATGGCTACGTTGAGAGCCTCTGCTTTAATAGATCTTAGAGCTGATTGGTCACTTACTGCCTGACATCAGATAGATGCCGTTTGGGTCCACAGCCAGACTGGTCACTGCGTCCAGGTGAGCCACCATGGCATGGATCACTTTCCCTGCACAAAACACACACACTTTTTAACCACATTCATTATCGACATTTTAACCACTTTCATTATAGACATTTTATCTGCCAACTGACCTTTTGGCAAGACCATAAAGACCTATTCATACTACAGTTTTAGGTGTATAAGGTGACCACTGAAAACTACAATATGACGTCATGCTGCGGTCATAAGCCACTCACTGCTCACCCAAACACATCTCTCTGTTTTTACTAACCACCGCTTCAGTGGTCTCCTTATCGCCTAAAACTGGAGTATTATGAAGGCCTTAAACCTGTGGTCTCGCCCCTCGCCTCTCGCCTCTCGACGGCAGCAATTATTTGCTGTTGCTTTGTTGGACAAAAATATCCTCTTTCAGTTTCCATCCGTTACCACGAGTTTTTCATTATACATGTCTTTGATTCTTAATTTAAACGTGGCCTCAGTAAAAAAGGAACATCTCGGGTGTAGTGTAGTTGTTATTGAGCATGTTCTTTTTTGTTTGTTTAATTAAAAGAAATGTTTTTAACGTTTAATGTTTAGCAAATTCATCATCAACAACCTGAAGGAGGCCGAACGAGGGCAGAACAAGGAGGAAAGAGCCTGCTTTGTGGTCGGTCTGGGACAAATCAGAAGGCTGACTACACAGATGTGTGGAAACAAAGCGTACAGTATGTGATTAAATAAGCCCTCAATTAATTGAATTGAATTACATTGAATTGATTGGGGCATTGGGGTGTTGTGCTAATTGGCTTATTTCCATCGCTCAAAAATCTTTTTTTTTTTATAAATCCTCTCTTCATAATGTAAATAGTATCCCAAGCGGCACACTTTACTACTTATTTCGATGGAATTACGTGAATTAGCACAAAAACCCAACCTCCATTGATGGCTTATATTACAATAATGCACTTTTGCATAAAATAACACCTGGACCTCTTTGGTGGGGACGTAACAACTACAAATAAAGGTAAGAAAGCCTTCTAGCATGGAATTCTCCTTTAATGCAGTCAAAGCCTCACCTGACTTGTTATCAAAGAACTTGATGTGTCTGTCCTCGTGAGCTGTGATGGTGATGGGCAGCGTAGGCGTAGGGTGACTCACCACCCTGTTGATGTGGTTGATACCTGACACGACACAACATGACACAAACATGATTGATAGTTGATAACCGACAGTTTATTATTATCACTGCACTGTGTTACTACCGTGTGTGTACTTGCATTGTAATATTTGTGAGGGCCAAATATTCCCATGCAGTAGAAACAGACATTGTGAGTAGGCCAGACATGTCACCATGACACGTGAACGCTGAACGCGTGCAATGATAGTCAACGGCCAGCACGGCGTTTATGTGTTTGGCTCAATCAATCCCAGAATGCACTCTGTTCCTACCCGGAAGAAGCAGTGAAATCGCCTCATGCGCTTTTTTGAGCAACTTAATGCAAGTGGATGGGAGGAGAAATCTGGTGACGTCTCTATTAATATATACTCTAAGGTGTGAGGCAGAAAGGAGGGAGGAGCGAGCGCACACTATCAAAAGAGCCGCGCACGTTTTCGGCTGCGCACAGCTTAAAAACCGGGTTTTTAGACAGCTTGTGGATGGAAAAAAAGCTCCACTTCCGCGGACGACTTGCGCAACGGCCAGATTCCCGGAAGCGCTCTCCTCCGCGTCAATCGTCCGCGGAGGTGGAGCTAAATTCCCATCCACCAGCTGTCTAAAAACCAGCTGCGCACACACATCACAGCTTATTCAGGGGTGGAAACGGGGACACACTGCTCTTAAAGAGACAGGCTGTGTTTTCACAGCTTCGGCCATCATATCGCTACACTATATGCAATACTCCCCCTTTAATTACAGTATATTTTTTGCAAATCTGCGCTGATCTCATAAATGACCCTATGAAATCCTCAGGACGGAAATCCGTCCCTAGGACGGAGAACATTAAGCCCTGCAGTTTGATACGGCCACTTAAGAGTTCAAAATGTTTTTTAAAGTTAGACGTGTGTGTGTGTGTGTGTGTGTGTGTGTATTCGTACTTGTGTCTCCTTGTCCGTGGAGAACCAGGGTTGGCTGTGAGGTCTCCAGGTCAAAGGTCACGATATCTCCACTGCTGAATGATGTCACCATTTGGGCGGGGTCACAGCCAATCTACTGACGTCGGGATGCCGTGTTCTACACACACACACACATTTGAAATGTTTATTTATGTCCACATAATGAGAAGTACAGGAATACCTTGTACAAAGGACATAAACACTGCCAGTGCAGTTTGACAGTGGGAGAGCAGCCAGTTACAACGTGCATGGACGGCAAAGCTTCGTTACATACAGTACAGCTGACATGTCGGACACAGGGCAGCAGACATCAATCATGGATAAAGGAAACAACGCCTCCTCCAAATTGAAAGGCCGGCCATTTGTAAGCCCCTCACAACCAACTCATGCACATGCCCTAGGCTGCCAAAGATAAAAACTAAAAGTTTACATCTGTAGCCTAGCTGTGAGATGGTCTGCACTAGCTGCTGATACTTTGGTTAGAAAGGCTTCTTCCAGGCTATAGTCAAAGGTACAGCCGAGAATAAACACCTCTCTATGGTTTTCATTTACAACAAGGACATCAGGGGTGTTAGCTGAAATGTTAGAAAACACAGAATCATCATTACACAGGTTAAACATCCTTGGCTTCACAGTAGAATGCTTATAAAGCATGATGGAGGACCTGAAAATGGAAGAGATATCAAATCCACTATTCGGTCATGCCTACTTATGTAAACATGGCAACCATTTAAGATGTGACACACACACACACACACACACACACACACACGTTTCAAATTTATTTGTCAAAATGTCAGGTCAAAAGAGTTTCAACATTTTATTTTCTATACAATCTCACATCTACAAGTCTATTTACAAGCTTGTAGCTTGGTGAAGCGCCTTGGTGAGCTTCAGAGCTTGTAGATCGGAATAACGTTGACAAATGTACATTTGGTGTTTTTATTTAACACAGGATCCATCAAAGTTCCAACCTGTGTTAGCAGAGAAGGTGTTGATACATGGCTCCTTCTCCTCCGGGTTCCACAGCTTGACTGTTCCATCCGCAGAAAACGTCAGGAGGCGGTTCTTAATGCCGCTGTAAGCCAATCCCCACACAGCGTCTGTGCGGCCCGCCCAGGAGCCCGCCAGCACCGTGGGATCTGATTGGACCACGGCGAAAGGAAAAGGGGAGGGGTTAATGGTTACGTTTGTCATTATGTTTTGTCAGAGATTTTGGCCAATGGGTTCAACTTCAAATCTATACAGAAATGGAGTGCTTGGATCCATTAAGGTGCATGCGTGGTGTCCATGTGTGCGTGCGTGCACTATACCGTAGTTCTGGTATGGGTCAACAGCAGAACTTGGTACGTTCCAGCAGCAGATGGTAGAGTCCACTCCTCCAGTAAAACACTGAGCTCCACTGGAGCTAACCGCTAACGACAACACCGCTCCGCTGAACAAACACAAGGACAAGATAATCACAAACACAATGTTTCACCTTGTGTGTGTGTGTGTGTGTGTGTGTGTGTTTTGATGCGTACCTGTGAGCTCTGAACGTGTAGATGGGCTCCACATCGAATGAGGCACTTCTATAAAAACACAGACAGCTTCATGAACATCATTATCATAATCAGCAGAAATATGGTCATCATCACAGACAGACCACAGGTCACCGTTTTCATTTCCTCCCCAATTATGCCAATCCCTCCTCATGTGTAGTGATTAGTGAAGTCGCTGCTGACCCCTAGTGTTGGTGTTGGGGAAGGCACAGACAACCACATGAAACTCTTTGAATAGTTCAAATAGTCTACAAGCACACAATGTGTCGATGTAGATCGGCTAGTTGAACCATTTAAAAAAAAAAATTTCAAGATAGTAAAATATAAGTTTAGGTATAAACTTTGCCCAAGATTAGGCCAGAAGTCTCCAGCCCATGGAATGAAACTAAATCAAATCTCGTGACTGAAAATGACTGGAAACCACAAATTGAGGCTTTAGCCTTTGCTTTCATGACATTTGTGAGACCATTCATGCTTATTCTGAACATGTATTCTATTGCTAGTTTGACCACTTCAAATACTCTTTAATTTTAAAATAACTAATAACCGAAAGTAGCGTTTTCGGTGCGTGCCATGCTTTCATAGAAGACATGTTAGAAGACACATTGGACAATTGTGTTCGTTGGAAGCGGAAGTAGGCATGGGATGATAATCGATAATCATGAGGAAAAAACCTCACAATAATCATATCGCACGGATTACATTGAAATTGTCCTCCATAATGGCATACATTACACTTTTCTTTTCACAACCATTTCACGTTTGCTGAGCTGCATATGCGGTACCAATAGTCTTAAACCCTCAATTCTTAGGCAAACAGACCTGCAAAGAGCACACTAGGTACGTTTCTTTTTCCACTCTACACCAAATCTATTTGCCAAAAGAATTACGATCTACAAGGCAAGCTGACAAGCTTGTAGAGTGGCTATTTCTTAGCAAATGTTCACCCCAGAATATGGATGATGGTGGGGTTCAAGTGGTTAATATAAAATTACTTTTTTGTGTGACGCTGTAGTATGATCAAGTAGGGCGTTAATGTACCAAAAAAACTGAAAAGGTTAAATATGGAGATGAGAGGTTTATCAGATATAGTATATTTGGAATGGTTTGGCTCCGATGGTAGATCTGACTTCCTGTGACCAGCTGTGACATCAGTCAGTTATGACATATCCATGTATGACTCCACATTTGGGCAAGGTTTGAGCGCGACCAGAGACTCTTTGACTACAATTAGAAAAGTACAAAGTTACCGGTATGTAACTTTGTACTTTTATAATGTCAGGCCTGACGTCAAAATTTTAAATAAATGTTTTCTAAATCATGACAATTTTCTGAACGATTTGAGGCACATTTTAACGATTTTTCAAAAATAGGAGACCTACAAGTTCATAGCCCGCCACTCAGTGGCACGCTATGAGCTTGTAGATCTGCTATTTTTCAATAGCTAAATTATAACATAATGTTTGAAACACTAAAAGGGGTTCCCGCCCAAAATATATACAACGTGAACAGAAAAAAAAGCCATTTAGGTTTCCCCGGGCCATTCTAGAAGAGGGTCTGTGAGTCTTCGCGCTGTAGTATGATCAAGTAGTAGGGCCTTCATTTACCAATTGTGTGTGTGTGTGTGTGCGTGTGTGGGTGCATGCGTGCACCTTTGTTTTGTGTTTCTTCGGTCTGTGTTTATCTGTGATGTCATCAATAATGTCTCCCTCATCATCCTTGTCTTCATCGCTGTCGTCTGCGTTCTCCAGGAAGTTAAACGTCTCCAACACGTCAGGACTCCTACACGTGTGCGCGCGCACATGCGCAAATGATTGCGTAAAGAATGATTGCATATCATCTCTGTCAGTGGAAGCATAAGGGGAGATAATGAATTTGGCCTTCCAGGCAGTACCTCTTATCAACCAGTAGGTGTCCTACCGGACCACAGTATAAGAGCAGAGAGACTAAATGCAGTGTAAACACTGTATTACTATTTGAGTGACTGTACGTTTGTGGACAAGTGGATGTTCATTGTTTATTTACCTGGTATGCTATAGTTACAAATGTACAGATGGTTATTTCAATAGTACATTGTTCATGGATCCTATAGTTATTAGTTTCTAATAATACATTGTTGATCCTATAGTTTCTTGCTAAATGCTTAAAGGACCACTTCACCACTTTTCAACCTATCTTCATATAATTGGTCCTTACTGATGATCATGATAAAATAGCACCATGTTTTTCTACACAGTTCAGTCTAACTACGCCTCTCAGCCATTACCGTCAGACGGGGACAACTTCTAACTTGCAATTGAAATTCATTTTATTTCCTATATGGTTTAACAATACTAAAAACAGGGGGAAAGGAAGGTGGAACAATGTTGGCGTCAAGTTCAAGTTCAAACAATTAAAATCTGAATGCAGAGTGTCACTTCCTGCCTATAAGCACTCACAGCATGGGCCCAAACCCACTGATTAGGGATGACACTATAGGTGTGAATGGTCATTGTCCTATTGTCTTCTTTAAAGTGATATAAACAGTGCAATTCAATTAAGCTATATTACAAAACTATATTCAACAGCCCCCTTTACTGAAAAGGCAGACTGTCTGAAAGAATTGTTACACCTGGGAACAATACAGTTACCACTTGTTGAGGCTGACACATGACCATGTAAACATTAAAAAGAAATGATGGTAGGAAAAGAAACACAATTTTCAAACGTAAAACTGTGTGTGTGTGTTATTTTTTTAAATACCACAAAGGTGCCGTCTCATCGTTTTTTCATCCATGATTTTTATAGCCCGTTTATATATTGATGTTATTGGTTTTAGGACAGTTTGAGAGGATTGTAACCATGTTGTAAGGCTATATGATGGATGTGAGCAATCATACCCTTATTAATTACTTTCAGTAAGTTTCCATTGTCCTTCACTTAAAGTTTTGAGTAACTGTCGGTGACATTTGTTAATGGTACATATCATGATTCATGACATACATATGGCACATCATTAGTTACAAATGTATCATCGCATAAATCTGTGGCGTTGTCGGCAACATTTGTTTCCACTTCAATGTTCTCAACATATCAGCTGACTGCCTGCACCGTTTGGTGGGTTCAAAAAGCAAATTGTATCCATTTCTGTACCTTTCCTGTAAACACCTCTGTCTTTGTGTGAACTAATTATGAAGTGTGTGATTCTCGGGGGTGATTTGTCATATTCTGATAGTTTGGTGATATGGTAATGTAAGCCACGTGGACTTTCCTCACCCAAAAATGATGACCATCATTAACTTATAGCCTATAATCACCTATGGCATATTAGACAGGAATTTATGTTTTTTTCTTGTAAAGAAGGAAGTAAAGCAGTGGTTCCCAAAGTGGGGTGCGGGGACCCCCAGGGGTCCTTGAGGGAGTTCCATGGGTACCCAGCTAAATGATAGTTTGGAACCAAATGGACCCTTATGGGTCTGTAACTCAGAGAGCGTACAAATGGAACCAAATGGACCCTAAGGAGTGTACAAATGGAACCCTGACGGGTCCATTTGGTTCCATTTGTAGAGTTAAATTAACATTGATTTTACTATATAAATTGGGGGTCCCAGTGATAGAAATGCCATTAAATAGGGGTCCGTAGCCTAATGCAAGTCAAACTGGGTGTCCTTGACATACTAGCGTCATGTCCAGGGGGTGTACTTGTACATCAAGCTGCCTCACGCTACAGAAACAGGAGATAGGCTCCTGCCCTATGGGCCTCATGGCTCGGCAAGGCTACTTACTGCTACTTACTAGGCAATGCAGCAACAGCATATCAGACAGGAATATATGTTTTTCTTGAAAATGAGAGAAAGTAAAGGTCCCCACCACAAAGGTACAATTTCTGCCTAAATTAATGTATGTTTAAAGGACAAATTTCAGTATTTCTTTAGGTAAATTACATTCTGACTCTTTAGTGACATAGGGTAGAAACCTGGTTCATAGTACATTTTATGAACCCGGGCTCCCCCAGAGTTACTGTCGAAGTGTCCTTGAGCAAGACACTGAACCCCTAATTGCTCCCGATGTGCTAGTTGGTGCCTTGCATGGTTTCCGCTGCCATCGGTGTATGAATGTGTGTGTGAATGGGTGAATGTAATGCACAATCTCTGTAAAGCGCCTTGGATAAAGGCGCTATATAAATGCACCATTTACCATTTATGAAGATACATTCTCAAGTTATAGGCTTTTTTGTCCCCTTTACCCCATTCGGATTTGCCTTTTTCAGAGATTGAGGTAGGTCTAAAGAATAGCCTAAAACGTTTTTTTTTCCCCCAAAATAAAAAAAAATATTTTTTTTTGGGAGAACCTAAAGATAAGAAAAAACATGGAGGGGTATCTAAAAAACGATGGCCTTTTGTGAGGACTTGCTGCAGGACTAAGATGAAAAGACACTCTCTGTCCAAGCCAAAAGGCTTCAGTTACTCAAAACCCTAAGGGACGGACAATGGATTCTCACACTATTCTCATTTTTCCCCTGAAAATATTTATAAAAAAAAAACATAAGTAACTAAAATGAATTGGACAGCCAACTAGTGCTGCTCGATTCTTCACAAAATGAGATTGCATAGGTGTCTGAATTTCCAGATTAATTGTGCAGTGCTACAGACCATGGATGGTGTAATTGTGGTGGCAGTACATTTGCAGTGCATAGCTGAAATACTTCCTCAGCCTCATACCCAGCCTAATGACCATTATTATAGAACCTATACTCCTGCACTCCTACCTGAGCAACTCTTCTAAGAGGCTTCATGAAAACCATTTAGACCTGAGGACGATTCTACAAATGTCTTCTAAATCATGACAGTTTTCTGTTTTTGTCAAATGTATGTAATTGGCCGTCGACCTCCATCTGAAAATATGTTGTTCCAGGGACCCCTCCCCCCAGAAACAAAGAATTGAGTTTAAAATGTTCGCTCTCAGCGGTCCAGGCACCTTGGCTGCGGTAATCCAGCTTGGCAGTGTGCCGCATTTTCAAGATTTGCGCCACATTTTCAAGACTTTTCAAAAATAGCTAAAGTATAACATAATGCTTAAAACACCAAAATGGGTTCCCGTCCAGAATGGGTTAAAAACAATATTAATTTCGGGGCATGTCAGCGGACCTTGAAATGTTAGAGATGAAAGTCTTACCGTGCCAACGTGTATGTCCTTGTTGAAGATGCGTTTGTTGGAACCTTCCTCGTAAAGTGTAGACCGAACCAATGTCTCCACTCCAAACACGAACCGCATCTTTACAGTGAAAAGGTTGAAGACTGAACTGATGATTTTGAAAAATCAACGTAGAACTGACAAGAGAAAAGGCATACAAATGCATCAATAAACATCCATTATCCAACATCTCATTATCAGTATAACAAACAAGTTCCAATAAACCATATAATTACATATATATCCCATACAATATAATATAGCTTAAAACTACCATATCAAAATGCCATATGAATTGAAAACCACCACAATAAACCTCAGACAATAAACCACAAGAATAAGACCCAGTCAGACCAAATAAACATTAAAGAGATTCACCTTGTCCCCTTTCCAGCTGGGTGCTAAAGTGGCATGTGCTTCACTGCTTTGTGTCCATAATTTGTTCAGCTTTTGACCGTCAGTCCTTTCCATGGCCTTCCTTTCCATAAGCCTTGACCAAACTTTGTGTACTGGTCCCATAGTGATGCAGTTCTTGCTCCTCTACCACTGAGGCCCTTTTATTGTCTACTCCTGCTATCTGCAGCACCATGCTGGGCGTCGGCAGCACAACAGGTGAACTTCATCAACCCATCAGTGCCCATTGATGTGCTCCTGAAGTTTGAACAGGAAACTAGTCAAATAAAGGTCTGTAAGACCCAACATGGCAGGAAACCCTTCACAATAAAAGTTTAACCATCCCGGGGTCCGTTACACTCCCACCAAAAAGTGATTTTTAAAACCCTATATATAAAGTAAAAAATTACAATTATTTTTTACATGAAAATCATGTGACCCCGGACGCATTTAAGATTTTCACAATAGGTAGCAATAATCTGAACCACCCTTCTCCCACCATGATTCCTCCTCCCACCATGGGTACGGATGCCTGTACGTCATCTGGTGGCAGTGGTGCTCCTCTAGCTGCTCGTGTCACTACTAAAGCAGTCAGGGTGTCTTCCTTGGCAGCCACTGCTTTGGGGGACTGGCCTTCAGCTTGGGGGACTGGCCTTCAGCTTGAACTTGATTCTGAGGGATCTGCAGGCCCCTCCGACCTGCAGAACACCAGCTCCTCCAGTCTTTGGGCTTCCCTGCTGCCACTCCCTCATTCACCTCCAGCTGTTCCTCGATGCCCTTTTCTTCCTTGCGATCCAGAGCACCCGACCTGGCTGTTGTGTCTGGCAGTGGTGGATCTCCTTTTGTTGCTCCTCTGACAGCCTGGAGCTTCCTTTGCTGCTCTCGCTCCTGTGCGGCAGCCTGGAGCTTCCTCTGCTGCTTCCGCTCCTGTGCGGCAGCCTGGAGCTTTCTCTGCTCCCGTTCCTCCTCAAACTGCTCCGTCCATGTCTTCTTTTCTACCTTACTTTGAGTAACTGCTTCAAAAATACCCCTTGAAATAAATTCACATGCTTTCACTTTATATTTTACATCATCCAGTGTGATACGATTTTGCTTAGAATACATTTTCAAAACATCCCTACTCTTCTCCAATGTGTCATGGATAAGTCTTGGGTTACTCTCCACAGTGTTGGACTTTAACAGTTTCTTTGCTGCTCGTGCCAGAACCTTCCATCTTTCATATAGGCAGAGAAGCTCCACTTTGTTCTCAACCCTTGAGTCTATAAGGTCTGACATTTTGAAAACGACTAAATATACCTTAAATTACTACAGGATTAATGTAGCACAGTAAACTCATATTTCCATAGATAATTGTATTGCAAATGAACAAAACAAACATTTAACCTTTGCATTTGCAAACCTTAATAGCAGAAAAATGTAACCTTCCTTAGAGCCTATGCAATTTAAATATGCTCTTTAAAAATGTAAATGTCCATCATTATAAAAGTTGAATTCACTGTTCACTTTCCGTATAGTCATTCTTTGTTTCCTGACCGTGTGTAAGATTGAAGAGTGTGGTTGAGCTCAGATGCCTTGGAGTGAGAGGTCCATTTTATTGCAGATGTACTGTAGGCAGCAGGCCTCCATGGTTTGTAGAATGTAGAGATGATCCGGGTAAAGTTCTACTGTAGCGGCCATGAAAAGGTTGAAGACTGAACTGATGATTTTGAAGTTTCTTTATTAAATCAACGTAGAACTGACAAGAGAAAAGGCATACAAATGCATCAATAAGTATCCATTATCCAACATCTCATTATCAGTATAACGAACAAGTTCCAATAAACCATATAATTACATATATATCCCATACAATATAATATAGCTTAAAACTACCATATCAAAATGCCATATGAAAACCACCACAATAAACCTCAGACAATAAACCACAAGAATAAGACCCAGTCAGACCAAATAAACATTAAAAGAGATTCACCTTGTCCCCTTTCCAGCTGGGTGCTAAAGTGGCATGTGCTTCACTGCTTTGTGTCCATAATTTGTTCAGCTTTTGACCGTCAGTCCTTTCCATTGGCCTTCCTTTCCATAAGCCTTGACCAAACTTTGTGTACTGGTCCCATAGTGTACTGGTCCCATATCCTCTACCACTGAGGCCCTTTTATTGTCTACTCCTGCTATCTGCAGCACCATGCTGGGCGTCGGCAGCACAACAGGTGAACTTCATCAACCCATCAGTGCCCATTGATGTGCTCCACTGCTCCTGAAGTTTGAACAGGAAACTAGTCAAATAAAGGTCTGTAAGACCCAACATGGCAGGAACCCCTTCACAATAAAGGTTATACCATCCCGGGGTCCGTTACAGTTGGTGTTTTTTTCCATCCATGTTTCTGCATGTATTTAAATTTGAATTAGTGTGATGTATGTGTGACTATGCCTTATAAATTGTAGCTACAGCATTTGGAGTTGCTCCTTCTTTAATTATTAAGAATGATTGGGACGAGGCCCCTAACTATAGCTAACTTTGTAGGCTACTTTTGTCTCTTCTGTTGTACAGTGAATGACTACCTTTTGAGAGAGGGATGGACTGGACTTTAATTGTGTATTTCTAGAGAAGAGAGGCCTTAAGACATTCTGTTAATCTTTGCAAAACGTGTTTTCTAGTTGTGTTGCATTGCTCAACCTATCTTCTCTTCAAAGACAAAGAATAAGCTTTGTAGCCACTTTAGCACTTAAATATGGTTTTCTACCATTTGCTATATAGGTCTTCTGACTGAGTACTGTTTTTTCCCCGAGCGTGCGACCGGTAAAATGGTCAAAGTGATGGAGACGAGAGTCGTGCATGCTACCTTCTTTTTAGGACTATCTCAATCTGTTCTGGATCAGGGCCCACTGCTAAATCTCAAAAGAGTTTGTGTCCCCTAAAGTAAACTGTGCCAAATGGTACAGTATATTAAAATGGCCTGTTGGGGGCAACGGATCTCCAGAGAGACATTTCCAAATTCCATCTCTCTCCCAATTTGCAACAGCACACACACACAGACACACAGACACACACACACACACACACACACACACACACACACACACACACACACACACACACACACACATGACCGATAGGCAGTCGGTCTATTTGGAGGAGAAGGCTTTTTGTACCCATGATTTACTTTCGGTGTTGGTAATATGACAGACTGAAGTGACCAATGTGGGCTGTGAATAAGTTCATGTGTTGCCTATATTCTGTACATTTAGGGACTCAAGCACTGAGACACGTGATGTTTCGAGTGCGTACTGCGTAGTATATTCAGAAGCAACTGAAAATATTTGTGCCCTTGATATTGTATTCGTGATAAAACGATACATGTTGATGTGACGTCATGGAGCCAGTTCAATTTACATGGCTTGTTTCGGCATGAGAGAACACAGTTACTTTGAAGCAGTGATGTTGAGTCAGTGGAGTCACGTGATGCAGAATGAATTCATGCATGTTTTGAGAAAGTTGAGACCGCTTTCATTGCCACATGCAGAGAGAGAGAGAGAGAGAGAGAGAGAGTGAGAGTGAGAGAGAGAGAGAGAGCGAGAGAGAGAGAGAGAGAGAGAGAGAGAGGTGTGTGTGTGTTCAACAGGTTGACCACTGACCAGCCCACATGGAGAATCATTGGGTCTGAATGGGTCAAGGGTCTGTATATAAACCCGTGTCTTTCTACATGCAGTCTGCAGTCAGTCATCAGAGTTCAGTCTCTGATCTCCTGTCGGAGTAAACTGGGATTTAAATTGCGGAGATATTGAAACGTACTGCACGGAGCGGAGCGTCTTGACTCTAAAAAAGTGAGTTTTAATCTGAAATATATAAGACATATAGGCTGGTTTATTATATAGCCTACTGTGTTAATTGTTGTGGGACTGCAGGACCTGCAGTCCCCGTTTAGCCAACACCTGCAGTGCAGGTGTTGGATCTTTATGTTTATTTAGTTTAATTGCTGTTGGCTGTTTGGTATGTTGATTTATATTGAATTAATTAGTTGGTTGGTGTCCTCTGAGGGTTATTTAAATGAATGAGAAAACTCAGATGTTTTAGCCATGCGGCTTAATTGTTGTTCACTGTGAATTAAATAGTTCTTATTTCTAAATATATATATCGTCATTTCAGTTCCGTCTCTCTTTGAGGACGTTAACTCCTGGAACGGTTGCGCAGAGACCCGCCCGGCAGCAGTGTTTAATGCAATGTATTTGTGCATGTGTGTTACTGTGTTATATACGTTTTCTTTGTTGAATTACTCATGACAAAGTTGTAAAAGTCAACAGTATATGTATATCCATAAAATAAGCAAGCAGCACGCTAGCAGACATTACACTAGTTCTGTCTTTCAATCATTTTATTTATCATTATTATTATTATTATTATTATTATTATTATTATTATTATTATTATTATTATTATTATTATTATATTTTCACAATCTGATACACAGTAGGGCATTCATCAAAAAAATCGATTTATCGATAAATTATCACGAGTCGATTCGGATTAGGATAAATCGAAAGTTGGAAAAAATAAGAAAAAAAGTTCATATTTCATATTTATCATATTTTTTGCTCTATGTGTGCGTCACTGCATGTGTAGTGTACATAATTCAAACTGTAGCATTGATTATTGTCACGGACAAAGTCATTCTTTCCCGCACCGGAGTGCACTCGTGACTCGCCTATTAGGTTGCAATGCATTCAGAACGCGCCCTTAATTAAAAACCAAATGCAGCTGTGTATGTGGCTCTCAGCGCGCGGTGTCCCACTATATTGACTGGCTGAATTTGGAGTTTGAACTGCGCTGTGTCAGAGAAGTAACAGATAGAAGCACGCAAACGTTACCCCCAAACGATATCCCCCTCACCTCCGTGCTGGAAATATAACGTATGGGTTTCCGAGGCTACATCCATCGTGCTGACGCAATGACTGTCCTGTTTCTGGCTAAGCTTTACGCACATGAACCTCTCCGTCTCCGGTCAGTGCTGGACCTGGTTGTTGTTTATTTGCATGGCTCAGAAAATAAGTAACAAATGAGAACGTTATCGAGTTGTTGGAGGAGGAGGAGAATAATAATGTTATATCTCTTATTGTGTTCTCGGGCCGCTGCTGCTGCGCTGTGTGCCAATACCACTACTTTACCTGGATAACATCATCTTTTCATTTTGACATGATTCACATGAAATAATAATCCTGTACCGGCACCGCGTGTAGCGTTTGGTTTCATTAATGCGATCGTGACAAAATAGCCTACTCTGCTACCAATACCAATAAATCAGTCAGTGAAGTCAACTTTTCACGCCGTTCGGTCCCCCCCCCCCCCCCCAATCAGAAGCGTTTTCAAAGAGACGAGTAGGATCATATAAAGGCAGCCTGAAAGGCAAGCATTTGCATTCCAATGGGTGATTGAGCGTCGCGCTATTCCTCTCTCGCGTACCAGTGGCACGTGTCCCGCGGACCGGCACCGGTGTTTGGGAACCTCTGATATAGATGATACATGCACTGTGTCATATTGGAGAGGCCACTGACTGAATGCGCAGTGCTTTGTTTGACATGCTCCCATTGCTCCGTAAATACTTATACACGCGCGGCACAAATAAATTGCATTAAGTGCTGCCGAACAGAACATCTGTTCTGTTTGTTTGTTTGGTCCATAGCCTAATCTAATGCTTCTATGCAGGGCAGAATCATAGGCTAGAAGCATATTAGGCTATATGGACCAGACTAGATCGAGCTACATGTGTCCATGGCATGGACTGGACACCGCCATCGGTGACAATTTAAAGGCGCAATATAAATGCACCATTTACCATTCTACTACTTTGCTGCTCATCGAAACAAATGAAGGCTCTTTTGTGTTGTTGAAAGTGTAATATTCTGCAGGGTGAGGAGGAGCCTCTCAGGACCCCACCTAACCTTCTCTGTAAAATAGTCTTTTGGGGAAAAAGTTGCAGCTATAAATGTCTATTGTGTTTAGTAGCCTAATTAATATACCGTCTGCTAATCATTTCATCCATTTCCCACGCGCGAGCATTAGCCTGCCCTGTAGTCGCTGTAGTAGTGTATACTCTGATAGACTGTCACTGAATGGCTCATGCTGAGCTGTTGGGGGGCGATGAACGCCGCTGATAGGCTGAATGGCCTAGCAGCAGCCACCATGCAGGTAAACTTTAGTGAACTCTGTCACGGTGCACGCGCCTGCATAAAGTGAAGACTTGCAGAGCGCAGACTTCACGTGAACGCGCTTAAGTCGGTGATTGTGACTCAATCTGTTTCATGTCAAGGGGCAGGGGCCAGGGCCCCCACCCAAATGTACATGTAGCCCCGCAGACCCCACCCCCCATTGGAGAAGATGTTGACGGTTCTATATGTGATTCTCAACCATTTAAATTTCAAGGACCGCCCAGTTTGACATGCATTATAGGCTACGGACCCCCATTTAATGGCATTTCTATCTCTGGGACCCCTGAATTTATGTTGTAAAATCAATGTTAATTTATTCCATGCTGAAGGTCGTATAGCCTATAGTTTGGTCCTGGCGCTGCTGTGATCAAAGTGTGTATGTTCTTGTGTCTTTCAGATCTGGGGTTCAGTCCAGGATGGCTGAAAAATGGTGGCACCGCCGTCCTAAGCATCCTTATGTGATTGCTGGCCTCGGTACGGGCATAGTTGTAGGCATAGTTGTGGTGGCCCTGCTCTGCGGTAAGACAACTGGCATAATGAGGATGTTATTGCAACTCATCATAGCTAAATCTAATATTATTACCGTTCCAATTTGTCTGCATCAATTCCTATTTCACGTGAATCATGGTTAACCCATTCTGACCTGAGATCAGATTCATACGAGGTTTCCGCCGGACACACACTGGTCTGATGAACCCATTCTGACCTGAGATCAGATTCTAAAAATGTCAGTCGCTCTTCGATTTTTCAAAAATAGCAGACCTACAAGCTCGTATCGCGCCACTCGGTGGCGCGATATGAGCTTGTAGATCTGCTATTTTTAAATAGCTAAAGCATAACATGATGCTGACACCAAAATGGGTGCCCGGTCAGATTGGGTTAAAAGAGGGAGACCCCTTTTTACTGGAGGCTTAGCAATGATTAGGATACTATTAAAATATAGAGATATTTAACACTCATCCCTTAGGATCATTATTTGTATTTGGACCTATATCTTGCACCACCCCTTACCCCTCATCCCTAAACGTATTTGCCATTTTTTTTACTATTTTAAAACATTTTAAAATAGTACAAATAGCCGATCTACAAGCTAACAACGTATCGATGTAGATTGGCTATAGTTGAACTTTTTTTTTTTTTTTAAGATTTTTTTTTGTGGCTTACGCCTTTATTGATTTTTTAAGGGATAGAAAGTAGGCTGACAGGAAACGGGAGAGAGATGGGGGGATGGCATGCGGTGGGGGCCGTGTCGGGTCCGGGAGTCGAACCCGCGGCACACCGCGACTGGATCACCAGTCCGGTGCCCAGACCGTTACGCTACGGCCTGGGCCAGTTGAACTATTTTTAAATGTTTTAAAATAGTAAAAATTGGCAAATATGTTTAGGGAAAAGGGGTAAGGGGTGGCGCAAAGATGTATTTTCTTGATACTTAAAAAAATATTAATCACACAATGAAGTATAGCCTACATGAGTCTTTAGTGGTTAATTGTATATCTGTGATCTGTGTCTCTTCCAGGTGGACAGCAGGCCGCTGACTCTGTTGCAGTCTCTGCTGGGACACCAGGGGGAGCCCAGGTTCCAGTCTCTGCTGGGACAGTCACGGCCCAGCCAAGATTCCCAAAGATAATTGGCGGGAAGCCAGCCAAACTGCCGTTCATTGTCAGCATTCAGCACAAGCGCAAGCACATATGCCAAGGAAGTATCGCGGATGACAAATTTGTGGTTACCACCGCACAATGTATCTTGTGAGTATAGTGTAATATTATTACACCAGGGAGGGGGTGATTCTCCTTAGAGATCAGCTCTTAGTATAGCCTATAGCCCCCATGAAAGACATTAGGCCAAGACATGAGGTTAAAAAGACTCACACACTCCATTTTTACAATCTCAACCCTAAAGTGTTCATGTGCAAGGTGATAGGACAAACGTTTTGGTGAGGGTGGGGTGGGGGGATGTAGAGAGAGAGAGAGAGAGCTATGTAATGTTGAAGCCACATCACAAATTGCATAATCACTAAAGATGTTTGTGTATGTTTCTCTTCCAGTGGCCTCAATATGAAGTACCTGACCCTCGTCATGGGACGGTCCAACCTCGATGACGAAGGCGGTGAGACGAGAAGTGTTATTGATAGAAAAATAAACTCAAAGTGGACTCCAAAGTAGGTATCATGTGCACGACTGACCTAAATCACACTACATTATTCTAGTGTTGTTAATAACTAATATTGGTTTATTCTGACTCATTCCTAGTGACTGGAGCTACGATGAAGCTGTGCTGGAAATGGGCCGGCCCGTTGTCTTCGGAGAGAACATCCAGCCTGTGTGCTTCGCAGACCAACACAGTGTCTTCCCGACTGGGATGAAAGCTGCCTTTTACGGTTGGGGTAATGTCGGACAATCAGGTAAGAACGGGACCCAACATGGCACCCTGGGGACCAAATGGACTTGTTTAAGGGTTCCAATTTGGTTCCATGGTTAACACTCTCTGAGCAGGTAACCAAATGGACCCTTACGATCAATCATGTGGCCTCAAGTAACCCTGGAGGTCCCCGGACCACACTTTGTGTGCCGTACACGTATAATTTCACTGAATAATGTTTTGACAGGCATGCTGAGTATTAATATTAGTACCTATTGAAGCACATGCACCCTAGCCTCCCTACTCTGGCCAACATTGTTGCACACAAGTAGACCATAAATGGCCTACTAGTGCGAAAGCAGAGCACACTGTGTTCTAGAATACAGCTCTATGACTTACTTGAAAAGCATTTACCTGTCTGACACTATTTTGAGATCTGTTGAAGAACATGAAGGTAATTCTATTTAAGCATTTCAAATTCATTCTTTCGTTCTTACGCAATGACGATATGTTTTAGTGTCAGGAGGATTACAGGTAATGCCCCTATGTATATGTATGTACCGGTATGTAATCTGACACCACTGCCATATCAAGCACAAGTAGTCATTACGTCATACGCTGGCACGGCGCATACACATCAAAACGGCAACATACTGGACGAAAACTGGACGAAAACTATTACTTACACGCTCTGCTTGCGCAAGTAATGACATTTAGGTTTGCATTTCTAAATGTTTCCACTGTTCACTGTATGCAAACACTTAAGCCATTGACACACAATGTGAGCTTGTAGATCTGCTATTTTCTGAAAACCTTTTTTTTTGCCATAATAACAAACCCACAATAGACGCAGCCAGAACCCCCCCCCCCCCCCCCCCCCCCCCCCACACACACACACACACACACACACACACATGTCTCACACACACACACACACACACACACAGACTAATAATGGTTCTGTTCTGTTTGTGTCTATGTATATAGAAGA
Organism: Protomyctophum parallelum; assembly: GCF_964188405.1. Taxonomy (NCBI): domain Eukaryota; kingdom Metazoa; phylum Chordata; class Actinopteri; order Myctophiformes; family Myctophidae; genus Protomyctophum; species Protomyctophum parallelum. Next base: position 40,245,883 of record NC_139718.1, on the reverse strand, counting down.
ACTGCCTCCACCCAGAACACTTCAAGGAGTCAACGTGACGGTAACTGACCGTGACATTTGTAACCTGAAACACCATGGGAAGGTGACCGAGGATATGCTTTGTACCGGAAACGTGGCAGGAGACAAGGACACCTGCTACGTAAGAATGCCTTTATATATACTGTATATAATATATATAAATACCATGGGAAGGTGACCCAGGATATGCTTTGTACCGGAAACGTGGCAGGAGACAAGGACACCTGCTACGTAAGAATGCCTTTCAGATCTCGCGCCTCTTTCACAGAAAGAACACTACAGCCTTTTTTCTCTCTTTCTGGAAAGTTAGCACACTGAAATAGAATATATAAATTAGTTAAATGTAAAGTTTTAAATGGCCTACTGATGATGTCACTGGTAGGCAGGTGGCGTGTTAACGGTCCACAGCCCTCCTCTCAGTACACATGTGCCCCCCCCCCCCCCCCCACATATTTCTGTGTTGTCACTGCTGTCACATCCTACTGAACAATGCTTCACTTGTGTCTTATTAGGGAGATTTAGGAGCTCCCCTGGTGGTGAAACAAGGAGATGACTTCATCCAGATGGGAACCGCCATCAGGATCCCAGATCAGTGTGCTGTTTCACATGCGGAAACAGTTTCCTTGAAACCCTCCAAAATCTTCATCATAGACGCCATTGAAGGTATGCGTGTGTTGATGTTTTAATGTCCTGCATAGGCACAGTCATTGAAGTGTGTGTGTGTGTGTGTGTGTGTGTGTGTGTGTGTGTGTGTGTGTGTGTGTGTGTGTGTGTGTGTGTGTGTGTGTGTGTGTGTGCGTGCGTGCGTGCTCGTGCGTGCATGCGTTGCGTGCGTGCGTGAGTGCATCTTAGACACTAAAACTCCTTTATACTGAGTTGACCGGAGTCTCCATGCAGGGCTCTGTAGGTGAAACTAGCAGACCTATTATCTGCAATTTATATTTCTAGATCTGCTATTTTCACCTGTATTCAGCTGTTATTATTCATAGAGCTGTCCTGGTGTTTTATCGTGTCTTGTGTAGAGATGAGAGACCTGAGAGACCTGAGAGACCCAACTCCCGCTCCAACCACTCCGTCCGGAACTCCAACCACTGTGGCCCCGAGGCCGCAGTGCGGGAAGAGGAACAATGTTCCTGTTTCACGCGTGGAAAATGGCGAAGAATCTCCTCCTCACTCTTGGCCTTGGGTCGCTTACATGATGGTAATTATACTTTATACTACAGTATACTAGGTAATTATACTTTATACAACAGTATATCCAAGGAAATGTACTTTATACAACAGTATAAATTATACTTCATACAACAGTATATGGAGGTAAATGCACTTCATAGTAGTATATGAAGGTAAATGTACTTTATACAACAGTAGAGTATATGGAGGTAAATGTACTTTATACAACAGTATATGGAGGTAAATGTACTTCATACAACAGTATATCCAGACACACACAGGAAACCATGCATCCTGCTTTTTTTCTTCCTTCAAATAGAGATCAAAAGAAACTCTACATTGATGCTAAATTAAATTCATATTTACATTTCAGCTTCAGTTAATTCAGTTGTTCTCAACGCTGTCGTGTCAAGGACCCCCAAATTATTATGTATTTGGCGACGGACCCCTGAATATATTGAATTTATTTCAAGATGTTTGGAAAACAGCAGATCTACCAGCTCACCACAATGCGACGCGTTGTGAGCTTGTAGATTGTCTATTTTCGAATTGTATAGAAAGTGTTTGAAGTGATTTTCATACTTTAGTAGGCCTAACACAATTGGCCGGGGACCCCCTGGAACCCCCTCAGGACCCCCAAGAACCCCCCCAGGGACCCCTGTGGGTCCCCAGACCCTCTTTGAGAACCACTGAGCTAATAGAACATGGTCATATTATGTTGGAGGAGTGTTTCATTTATGCTCCATTGTACGACGACGTCACACGGCAAAAGGTTTATTCTGTCTTTGATTCACACTTTAACTTTTATCTTTCAGGATAAGGATGGAAAGTTTTGTGGAGGTGCTACGCTGATTAACGACTCCTTTGTTGTGACTCACTCGGCCAGGTAATAAACATAGAGTTGAGATATAATTAAACACTGTTTATTATCTCTCTCTGTCTGTCACTTCATCTCTTCCAACCTGACCCTACTATTGGTCATTAGTCATTCTAGGTGCAAGATGTCCATATATGGACACAACATTCAAGAGGTCCATATGGACACAACATTGTGTCCATAATTTATAGAATCAGCCTCAGGTCTAAATGGCTTAAACCTTGTTTTCATTTAACCATTTAAACCCTGGTCCTATTGTGGTATTAATGAACCGAAAACAGCTGATCTACAAGTTCACAACGTGCCACAGCAACGTGTTTTCACCTTGTAGATCGGCTATTTTAACAATAGGGCTAAAGTGACTAAATATGTAATGTTTTAAAACCAACCCATAGCTGCTACTTATAGACAAATGTTAAATAGTTACTTATTGATAATGGAATTAAAATGAAATAATCATTTGTTTCTGTTGTCTCTCCAGCGAGGGTGACTATGTGATCTTCGGAGCCCACGACCGCAGCTCGACCTCTGAACCCACTCAGAAGATCATGATAGAAAAGGTATGAACTTCAATATGTCAGAACATATTACATAACGAGCGATACATTATAATGTTTATATTATAATTATAAATTTATTTATTATTCATTAATTATTATGAAGTTAGTGATTCAGCTGGTAGAAGTCCTTACTGCTTATTGTAGGTTAAATTCCAACAGCCAATGTGTCCTTTAAGCAAAGCACTGAACTATCTGCTCTTCAGTTCAGTCAAACATGTTCCATGATTTGTTGAAAATAGATCTACGAACTGAGCCTCTTTTGGAAATGTTTTGGAAACAGGTCTTATGTGTTTTTATCTAAACATGTGTCTGTTCTCTTTAGGTCTACTGGCATCCCAACCATACCAGCTTGCCTGCTCTTGGCATGAAGCTGGTCAAACTGTCCCATCCTGTCAACTTCACCAACCATGTTAGACCCATCTGTCTCCCTCAGGCTGATGACGTACTACCTGCTGGTTCTACTTGCGTCATAGCTGGATGGGGGCGGGGCAGAAGTGAGGAAAAAACACACACACATTCATACAGGCTGACAAGGAATTTGATTGGTCACATTATCAGCATGTACTGAAAATGGGGCGCTGTCTTTCTTTGACCAATCACAGCACAGCTTTCATGGCCTGCGATGTAAACAGATTTGCACAGCAGTAACGTCACTTCCTGACAGGGAATTAGGGCGGGACTTCCTGTACGTCTGCTTAGACACTTCACTGGAAATTCATCTCAATATTATATTCAGAGTAGAAATAGATCTACAAGATCAGAGCACATCACATGTTATGAGCTTATAGATCGCTATTTTTGAAAATGTGTGAACAATAAATACATACACCTATTGTCCCTATTTTAGGCAAACAAATGATTAAAAATAATCTATATATCTATATGTCTATATCTATATATTTAATGGAATATAAATTTCCTCTGTATTTATAAAGTGTGTGTACGTCCTGTGTGTGTTTCTGTTTCCCTGCAAGTTCTCCAAGAGCGAAATGTGACGGTCATCACCAACCAGCAGTGCAGAGAGGCCTCTGATTCTTACTGGCACGAACACATCACCAAGTATACGATCTGTTCGTCCGGTGTGACTCGTCCCTCCTGGGTGAGTGACACACTGATGGAAACATAACCATGATATTTATCACATAAAAACACACTCTGAACAACACAACTTCCTGTTGTTACAGCGTGACTGGTACGGGGCACTGATGTGTGTGAAGGACAGCGACTGGTTAATCTATGGTGCCATCTTTTATGGCGAACGTGATCTGAAGCCTGATCTGTACCACAACGTTCCTCTGATGGTCCCCTGGATCAACCCGGTCCCTGGTCCGACCCCGGACCCTGATCCAGAACCGTCCGACCAAGTCTGCTTCAAGAAATATGAAGGTTAATAATTCATAATGAAGGACAGCTGTTAACCTCTGAGAAACATCTCACACACGCTGATTAATTAACCTGTTAAAGCCTGGAGTAAATGTTCTCATTTAATTAGCCTGACTTAAAGCCATAAAAACCGGGAAAGCATCTGTTGTGTCATTTCAGATTTGGCTATTGGAGAAATAGCAGATCTACAAGCTCACAGCGGGTCACTTCGTGCCGCGCTGCGAGCTTGTAGATCTGCTATTTTTTAAATATATTGAAAGTGTGTTTTTGAAACAGCTTTTTTAATAATTTAGATAATTTTCTTTACGCAAATCTTCTCTTCTGGGGGGTCCCTGGCACAAAACATTTTCAGGTGAGGGGTCCACGGACAAATACATCATCATTTTGGGGGTCCTCATGGGCACGAAACAGTTTGAGAACTACTGATTTAGAAGAAAACTTGTGGAATCCTCCCCTCAGGTCTTAATGGGTTAAAGCATAATTTGATTAAAAACTTTACACTTTCCATATACGTGTCTCTCCAGGGTTAAAACGGTTCATTGATTTGAGCAGCAGTGTGATGTATTGATCAGATGGAGTTACTTTGTGCCTTTACAGAGAAAGCTTTTATAAAACTATTTTTCCTTCATGTCTCCTGGATGAAACGAGGTGTTCACTGCAGACAGGGTTTAACCTCTGACCTCTGATCATAGAATCAGGATTAAAGTGGTTAATTGCAGTGTGATGGTAGTGATCAGATGGAGAGAAAGCTTTTAGAATAGTATTTTTTTCAACTGTACCTTTATGCTTTATCACTGTTTGCAAATGATACACTACACACAGAAGAATAATGGTGTTCAAATGGTTCTTTCTTTATTTAGTGAATGGTGATTATTAGAGGGACCTTTGAATGTTTCTTTATAGAACCCTTCATTTAAATGGTTCTTTAAATATAACCTAGGTCTGAAAGGTCCTTCCTGGAACCAGTTTAGGTTCTAGTTGACACTTTTATTTTTCTGTGTGTGTAAACTAAACTAACAAGTGTGTTATAGCTGTAGTAATTACACAGGTGTAAAGATGATCTACACAGAATGTACTCCATGTACAGTAATGTACATCATATGGAGAGTATTGATGGAACTACAGGCATGTACTGTATAGTTAGACAGGTGTGTTGATTGTATATCTGTGTGATTGTGTGCAAATACTAACTAAACTAAACTAAACTATGGGACAGGAAATTAATAACTGGAACATTGGTCCCCACTGATAACACACTTTATTTTTAATATTTGATTACAAATGTGCAGCAAAAATAATATATTTTTGTAATAATATTTAGGGACCAATACTTTTTACAAATGTGTGGCCAAATAATAATATATTTTTGTAATAGCATTCAAGGACCAATATTATTATTATTTTTACTAAAGTAATGCTACAAAACCAGCCAGTCACTACAAGATGTTGAGTGGTCTGATAATGATGTACCGTGCATGTTAAAATCAGGTATATTGACATTATTTATGTCCATTTTCCAAAGCATACATTAATTTGTTTTTTCATACATTTAGGGGAAATAAATGCCAATTTAATGCCGACCAGTATCTGTCCAGAATTTGAACTATGAATGTCAATAAATGTCTCTTTATGTCATTCACTTGTGTCTTTTACTGTTTACCATTAGTTTTACCATGACATGTAAAACTAATTATGGGTTGGTTTGGTACGCTATATGGAAATGATTCCTGTCAGAGAGTCCTTTATACCAGAATGTTATTTATGAAATGAAATCCAGCGCATACAGTACATGGATTAAAGGAGGTGACAGTAGGTGTTACTGTAAATGTGCTCTGAGTTAATTTAACACGGTTTAACATGAATCAAACATTTATATGTCAGCTTTAGTTAAATCTGTTGTGTCACATGGACACTATAACAAAAGGCCTGTCCTGCAGTCCCCGAGGCTAGATCCCCCCCCCCCCCCCCACCCTCTTCTCCTCCTCTGCTGTGTCTACATGCCTTTCTTCATGTAGACACAAAAGCGAGCATGCAGGAATTAATGTTCCAGATAGGAGTCATGGTTGGCGAGATAAAATGGCTATTAAAGTTGAATTCCCGTGACCTAGCTTTGTTCTCGGTCGGTTCCTGTAAAAATATCTTCAGAAGATGTTGACAGCATCAGGGACCTGGAACATGTGATACGACAAACCACCTTATACCAATATTACTAAGTGAATAAATAAAGATGTTCTGTATGTGGCATAACTATACTGATTGTTAGTGGAATAAAAGGTTTGTACAACCTTGAATGTGTCACTTAGAGGAGTTCATCAAATAGTTTAACAGGAACATTTTATCAGTGAGACAGACAGTCACTCCCTTCAGAACAAGAGGCCATTCATGATTCAAGGTCTCTTAGCACAGAGATAAACAATACGTTTACAGTGCTTTTGGTACACATTTAATTAAAAAGTCTAAAGGGGTTCTCAACCAGTGGTCCGGGGACCACCAGTGCAGGTCCCCAGCTAAATGATGATGAGAGTATTGGTAACCAAATGGAACCTTAGAGATCTTTAACTCTAGCTGTAAAATGAAAGACTCTTATCCAACGATAACAAATGGTGGTCTGTGTGCATGCTCAAATGCTGAATAAATAATGGACCTCGATGTGTGTGTATGTGTGTGTGTGTGTGTGTGTGTGTGTGTGTGTGTGCGTGTGTGTGTGTGTGTGTGTGTGTGTGTGTGTGTGTGTGTGTGTAAAGCGGGGACTTAAACGGAATCTTCACTGTGTCTCTTTAGATAGAGGCTCAAAGTCACTTTAAAACTGTCAGGGAAGAAGACAGCATGCATCGCTGCTATGAGAGACACAGGGAGAGGAGCTGTCCATGGTTCTGAACACAACGTAACAGCCTCACAATGCTTTCCACCGTGGAGGAAAACCTGGTATTAGTTCTAAAACTAGCCTAGCCCTGGTCCAGTCCAGTGCACGAGAGAGAGAGAGAGAGAGAGAGAGAGAGAGAGAGAGAGAGAGAGAGAGAGAGACGCCCTGCACTGGCTGAACTGTCTCCCAGGAATGGGGGTGAATTAGCAGAGAGGCTGTTTACAACCAGAGACACAGGCTCTAAAAAAACTTTATTGTACAACAAAGGTGTCACACAAATGTCAGACGTATCACTAAATTAGTGTTGTGTGGCTTTTAATGCTGCTGTTCATGTTCAACGGTAGCCTATAGTCTGTTTATATAGGCTACATTAAAATATGCATCATAAACGTGTGATATTAATTTTAAACGTTTAAATGTTTTTGCATATAATCGGCCTTTTAACACCCCTGGTGGTCCGCGGACCTCACGTTGAGTTTCCTTTGTTATTTCTTTTCTTAAAAAAGGCTATAGGCAAAATAAGCTTCGGCTTCAGCCGAGACCCTTTCGGTGCCACCTCTTTGTAAAACTTAAATGCAAATGATGAAACTTATCATGTAACTGTACAGCACCGAAATAAACTATTCATTCATTCAGAACCACTGTTAGCCTACTATTAAAGCAAGTTGAACACAGAATGGTGCCCTGACCTAACCTGACTCCGCCAGTTGGGGCCGGTATTGAGTCACAACAGCCAGTGCAGTGGCCACCTGTGAAGCAAATGATCTTTCATGTCAGGTTAGCGTTGAACTGACCAACCTGCAGTGGCGGAGAAACTAACAGTAGCCTACTTATCAGGTCTTAATGGGTTTAGGCAACCTAGGTGCCAACATTGGCACGGGGGAGAGTGCTCACGGGCACACTGCTGGCGTACGTGTGAGAGAGACGTTTTCTAATTTTAAGATAAAATATATATTTAAAAAAAACTTTTAGTCGGCCTGGGCCTCCGTGCAGCGTGGCGGTCCGGGCCTGACAGCGGGTCGCGAGTTCGAATCCCGATCCCGGCGACCATTTCTGCGTGCCACTCCACATCTTTATCCCCATTTCCTACTTAGTCTACTGTCCTATAAAAAAAAGCATAAAAAAGCCCCCAAAACAAATATATAAAAATAAATAAAATGCTTTAGTCAGGGCCTGCATGGGCTGACCTAGCAGTCCAGGCAGACGTTGCAGCATTAAACAAACTGCCTCCCGATAGGATGGTTGTTGTGTATACTGTAGACTTCATATATTGTCTTGGTGTTGTGTTGTTCTGTGCTCTATAGCTATGCGTTTTTCTGTTGGAACTGTGAAGATGAAAATCCCGGAGGAGACAATAAAGACAATTATTATTAACGTAGTAGAGCCCGACCGAAACCACCTTTTTGCCAAGAAGCTAAAAAAAAAGGGGGAAAAAAGAAACAAAAAAGTTAATTAAAAAACTTAGATTTGAGTTTCTACTAGAAAATGTACTTATAAGCAGAACAATAGCTCATTAATTTAACCACGTAAGCCCTAATATTCAAAAAGGTTCTAAAATAGTCGGTCTGATAAAAAAAAAAAAAAGCCATTAATCACAACGGATCAGATATTTTTTTAACATTTATCCTATAATGGCATGCCTAGAATAAGAACGGCAGGCTTACAGTGGTCACTATGTCACCACTGTCAAAAAGTTAAATAATGGTAGGCCTACTGATATATTGGCCAAACTGACATATGCGCCAGGCTCTAGAACCTATGGAACAGGGGTGCCTAAAACACAAAGGCTATTCCCCTAAAAATAAATAAACCTAATATTTAAAAAATATTAGTGAATGTATTGGCGTGTTGAGTGATTGACATCAAGAAGGGCCAGTCAGCTCACTTCACGGCTACTGTATAGGCAAACCCAGTGTTTAGGCGCAAATGTCAGTAGCATTACAAAGTTATACAGTAGCCTACATGAAAATAACTACCAATTAAACGTTTTCCCCTCCATTTCCCATCCCTAGTGTGTTTGTCGTATATGTAACGTCATCAATGCTATTCCAAAGCCCCCTCAGGTATATTTTCAAAGTATTTTCAGCAATGCATACGCAATGCATAGCCTACGCAATGCATACGTTTTTGGGTGCAGGGTCGGTAGATATGAGCTGGTCATTTTAAAAATAGTTCTCGTGTTCACGTGTGGGCAGTGCGCACCCCTAACCCTGACAGCTATTATCTATAGTATGGATAATATCCGTTACCAGTACACTCAACTGAAAGTAGAATCACATCACAGTAGAACTTAAAAGCAGTACAACAGAAAACACTAAAGAACTGAGAGATCTTGAGGTATTGAAAATATACTCGGGAATAACTGTTAAAATAGAACCGTTTAATAATTAACCTTTAAAAGGGAAATGTCATGGTCTTCATCAGCCAGAACAAACACAGAGTCTGAACAGGCTGCGAGTACACTTTACAACATTTTATATTATAGACATTTTATATATACATTACTTTTCAGCCGTTCTTTGTTTTGCTTCTCTGAGACACAATCTTTCAAACCTGTCGTTTGTAAAACAAATAAAAAGTACAAAACATCAAACTGATCAGAATGTTTGTTTTTTAGTTTTTCCTCCTCGTTTCGGAAGACTAGAAAAAATACTTTGATGGTACTAATCATGGTACTTGATCGTGGGTATGAATCATGCAATTAGACAAAACAAAAATGTCGTTTGGTACACCACACATTTTTAGCATGTTTGAAAATAAAATAGTTTTACAGAATAAAACAAAGGTTTTAATGAATCCGTATGACCATTAAAATATGCCCCCACCCCCACCGCACCAAGCTACACACACTCACCTGTAACCTAGCAACTGTTGCCACGGTAACTAGTTGGTTGTGCCTGATGAGACAAGATTTATTTCTGCAGTGAGACAGATTGTAGTCCTGCATTAAGACAGGATTTAGTTCTGCAGTGAGACAGTTTGTAGTTCTGCAGTGAGACAGTTTGTAGTCCTGCAGTGAGACAGATTTTAGCCCTGCAGTGTGTGAGACAGGTGTAGACATATGTGCGGGGGCGGGGCTATAGCAGAGAGGATTCTTAATTAAAAAACACTTTATTTTACACTAATTATGTTAAATATGCAAATAATGCTTGAAAAGGATGACAATGATTGGCCAAAAACAGTTAATTTTCCCTCCACAATGACAACGAGCAGGGGGGCGGGACTTTAAAACGCCGGGTCACCCACCCAGAGGATGGGAACGTGGCCATGGCAACCACTTCCTCCCCCCCCCCATCCATCCATCCCATAGGCTGTAGCATTCAGGAGCAGCAGTGTTTCAGTTGAAGGGTCTTTGTGTGGTCCTCTACACACAAATGGTTCTCAACGTCCGGCCCGGGGCTCCACCGACAGTCCAAATGGACCCTTGCGGGTCTGGAACTCTGAGGGTACAAACGCAACCAGATGGACCTGTCTTACAGGTGGGGGCCCCTCCAAAATAACCATCATATTTGAACTGGGGGCCCCTCCAAAATAACCATCATATTTGAACTGGGGGCCCCTCCAAAATAACCATCATATTTGAACTGGGGGCCTCTCCAAAATAACCAACATATTTGAACTGGGGGCCTCTCCAAAATAACCATCATATTTGAACTAGGAAGCCCCCAACCTGACAAGCACTTTGAGGAGGAGGCTTTCTTTACATTTAGATTGACTCGGCTCCACAGATTAAATATTGTGACAATAGCAGATCTCACAAGCTCACGACGCCTCAAAATAGATCGCCTATTTTCAAAAATGTATTTCTTATATTTCAATTCGGCCAATGTTTGGCGACCCACAGGTTGAGAAGCACTGGATTAGACCACCACGCCAAAATTAAAAAAATCTGTGGGACCATACAGTGTAGAAACCCTCGGTGCTAATGTGACTCTCAGAGCGTAGAAACTGAATCCACTCAGAGTTACAGAGGCCGTTCCATCAGGTGGTCCCCAGACCAGACTCTCCTCACACGTAGACCCTGGCGAGGGTGTCGGCCCCCGCCGAGGCGATGTAGGCTTTGGAGGGGTGAAAGGTCACGTCGTAGATGGCGTCCTCGCTCTTCTTCCTGTGCGCCGTGATTTCCTGAACGCACGTCTTACTGTCCAGGTTCCACAGGCGCACCGAGCAGTCGTGGCCTGAGGGGGGGGCGACACAGACCAAGACGTTACAACCATGGATATAAAAAAGAAAATAGATTGACCGCTGCAGTTGGTTTGAGCCATGCGTATCCACGTGAGGGCGGACGTGCTCCGGAAGTCACGCTGCTACTCAAGTGACTACTGACCAATCACAGCGCGTCTTTTCCGGGACTTTCAGATCCGAATATCGCAATGTCCGCTCTGTGACGCACGCGGAACACTATTCATCACCTTTATTTATACTCACAGTCACAAGAGTCGCAAGTACAGGTTGAGGGCAAGCCCTTATTTTCAATGTAGCCGGTATAGTCTTGGGGTGCCAGACTGTTGCCTCTCGGTCTGGCTATGCAAGACCAGTGAAGCAGCAACACGGAAGCTTGCCCTCACTTTTGCACATACGCCCCAGAGGGTCGTCTACCTTTCTATGTCTATGGTTACAACCTCTACTGACCACCGGCTGAATCCCCTTGTAGCAGAGTGGCTCAAAACCTCTACTCTGTCTGATTACCTAAAAGTGTAATATCTGCCCCGAGCCATAGGGAATTCCCTCTGGCTTAGTGGTTAAGATGTTGGCTGTTAATGTCAGATGTTGGCTTTCCACACGGGAGACCCGGGTTTGAATCTCGGGCGTTACACAATCACAGCTTCATAGCACACGACACCAAAACACACTATAATTACTATTTAGATATTTAGCAGACACATGGAATAATAGCAACAAAAAAAAAATCTCAAGTTTAATCGTTCTAAATGTTGCTGCTGTTCCACATACAGAAATCACAGATTTGAGGCATTAACCTTTTGCTTTTATGACATTTCTGAGACCATTCACGTTTATGGAAGATGCTTCAAAACATGTATTCTATTGCTAGTTTGATCACTTCACTTTGAACTTAAAATAAGTAACAAATAACCAAAAATAGCAGATCTACAGGCTCATGTGAGAGCTTGTAGATCTTCGGTGTGCAACATGCTGACATTCTGGCTTCCATGGAATCCAAATGACTCAAGACTTTAATCCATGTAGACACTTACCGGTATCCAGAGTGAGGTAAACACAATTCAGAGGACAGTGTAGTGTCTCAAATATTAGGATCTCTGGTAAACCAATAAAGTAGCATCTGTCTAAACAATGTGCTAGCAGCTAGTGTACAATGTACGATTCTCATCCCCCTCCCCCCATTTAATCTGTAGTTGCTGAACATTACATTTACTACCTTCAAAATCGCTCACACTTTAACTTTAACTTCCATAACTGCTGTAGCTTTAAACAGACAACATCAAAGTGCTCGACTTAAACCTCTCTTAAAGTCTCTCTATAGTAGCAAAACCACAAGAGTAAATTAACTGGACAGCCAACTAGTGCTGCACGATTCTTGCTCAAATTTAGAAATGAGATATCATAGGTTGTCTGAATCTAGATTGATCATTTTATTGATTAATTGTGCAGCACTACAATGTACTATTGAAATGTACTATTTGAAAGTATAGCATACCAGGCAAACAATGAAGTTAGCATCCATTGGTCCACAAATGTACACTCTTAATACAGTAAACTAATATTATATAAATACAGTAAACTACTGCCATGGTTGCATTTAGTCTCTCTGCTCTTCTATCGAGATTATTACTTAGAATCCCTGTAGGACACCTACTGGTTGATAAGAGGTACTGCCTGGAAGGCCAAATTCAATATCTCCCCTTATTAACTCTCAGAGTTACAGACCCATAAGGGTCAATTTGGTTCTCAATAGGGTCCCCAGACCCTACTTTGAGAACACACTGGGAAATACCTAGCCTGTCGAGTGTCTACAGTACACAGACATACTGATATTTGGCATTTTTGGTTTACCTTGCATACAACCATTCCATCTTATAAATGTATACAACCATTCCATCTTATAAACTCAGACACTTGGCCCAGGCCGTAGCGTAACGGTCTGGGCACCGGACTGGTGATCCAGTCGCGGTGTGCCGCGGGTTCGACTCCCGGACCCGACACGGCCATCATCCCCCCATCTCTCTCCCGTTTCCTGTCAGCCTACTTTCTATCCCTTAAAAAATCAATAAAGGCGTAAGCCGCAAAAAAATATCTTAAAAAAAAAAAAAAAAAAAAACACACACACTTTTTAACCACATTCATTATCGACATTTTAACCACTTTCATTATAGACATTTTATCTGCCAACTGACCTTTTGGCAAGACCATAAAGACCTATTCATACTACAGTTTTAGGTGATAAGGTGACCACTGAAAACTACAATATGACGTCAATATGACGTCATAAGCCACTCACTGCTCACCCAAACACATCTCTCGGTTTTTACTAACCACCGCTTCAGTGGTCTCCTTATCGCCTAAAACTGGAGTATTATGAAGGCCTTAAACCCGTGGTCTCGCCCCTCGACGGCAGCAATTATTTGCTGTTGCTTTGTTGGACAAAAATATCCTCTTTCAGTTTCCATCCGTTACCACGAGTTTTTCATTATACATGTCTTTGATTCTTAATTTAAACGTGGCCTCAGTAAAAAAGGAACATCTCGGGTGTAGTGTAGTTGTTATTGAGCATGTTCTTTTTTGTTTTGTTTGTTTGTTTAATTAAAAGAAAAGTTTTTAACGTTTAATGTTTAACAAATTCATCATCAACAACCTGAAGGAGGCCGAACGAGGGCAGAACAAGGAGGAAAGAGCCTGCTTTGTGGTCGGTCTGGGACAAATCAGAAGGCTGACTACACAGATGTGTGGAAACAAGGCGTACAGTATGTGATTAAATAAGCCCTCAATTCATTTAATTTAATTACATTGTATTGATTGGGGCATTGGGGTGTTGTGCTAATTGGCTTATTTCCATCGCTCAAAAATCTTTTTTTTAAATAAATCCTCTCTTCATAATGTAAATAGTATCCCAAGCGGCACACTTTACTACTTATTTCGATGGAAATACGTGAATTAGCACAAAAACCCAACCTCCATTGAGGGCTTATATTACAATAATGCACTTTTGCATAAAATAACACCTGGACCTCTTTGGTGGGGACGTAACAACTACAAATAAAGGTAAGAAAGTCTTCTAGCATGGAATTCCCCTTTAATGCAGTCAAAGTCTCACCTGACTTGTTATCAAAGAACTTGATGTGTCTGTCCTTGTGAGCTGTGATGGTGATGGGCAGCGTAGGGTGACTCACCACCCTGTTGATGTGGTTGATACCTGACACGACACAACATGACACAAACATGGTTGATAGTTGATAACCGACAGTTTATTATTATCACTGCACTGTGTTACTACCGTGTGTGTACTTGCATTGTGATATTTGTGAGGGCCAAATATTGCCATGCAGTAGAAACAGACATTGTGAGTAGGCCAGACAGTGTCACCATGACACGTGAACGCTGAACGCGTGCAATGATAGTCAACGGCCAGCGTGTTCATGTGTTTGGCTCAATCAATCCCAGAATGCACTCTGTTCCTACCCGGAAGAAGCAGTGAAATCGCCTCATGCGCTTTTGAGCAACTTAATGCAAGTGGATGGGAGGAGAAATCTGGTGACGTCTCTATTAATATATACTCTAAGGTGTGAGGCAGAAAGGAGGGAGGAGCGAGCGCACACACACAGGGTGCTGCCACACTATCAAAAGAGCCGCGCACGTTTTCGGCTGCGCGCAGCTTAAAAACCGGGTTTTTAGACAGCTGGTGGATGGAAAAAAGCTCCACTTCCGCGGACGACTTGCGCGATGGCCAGATTCCCGGTAAGGAAACGGGGACACACTGCTCTTAAAGAGACAGGCTGCGTTTTCACAGCTTCGGCCATCATATCGCTACACTATATGCAATACTCCACCTTTAATTACAGTATATATTTTGCGAATCTGCGCTGATCTCATAAATGACCCTATGAAATCCTCAGGACAGAAATCCGTCCCTAGGACGGAGAACATTAAGCCCTGCAGTTTGATACGGCCACTTAAGAGTTCAAAATGTTTTTTAAAGTTAGACGCGTGTGTGTGTGTGTGTGTGTGTGTATTCGTACTTGTATCTCCTTGCCCGTGGAGGACCAGGGTTGGCTGTGAGGTCTCCAGGTCAAAGGTCACTATATCTCCACTGCTGAATGATATCACCATGTGGGCGGGGTCACAGCCGATGAAATCTACTGACGTCGGGATGCCGTGTTCCACACACACACACACACACACACACACACACACACACACACACACACACACACACACACACACACACACACACACACACACACACACACACACACACACACACACACACACACACACACACACACACACACACACTTTAAATGTTTATTTATGTCCACATTTATGTCCACATAAGTACAGGAATACCTTGTACAAAGGACATAAACACTGCCAGTGCAGTTTGACAGTGGGAGAGCAGCCAGTTACAACATGCATGGACGGCAAAGCTTCGTTACATACAGTACAGCTGACATGTCGGACACAGGGCAGCAGAAATAAATCATGGATAAAGGAAACAACGCCTCCTCCAAATTGAGCGGCTTCCTATAATGGCTGAAACTGAGCAATACCTCGCTAACTGCTTGGCTCTCCTTTTGGAAAGGCCGGCCATTTGTAAGCCCCTCACAACCAACTTATGCACATGCCAAAGATAAAAACTAAAAGTTTACATCTGTAGCCTAGCTGTGAGATGGTCTGCACTAGGTGCTGATTTGGTTAGAAAGGCTTCTTCCAGGCTATAGTCAAAGCTACAGCCGACATCGAGAATGAACACCTCTCTATGGCTTTCATTTACAACAAGGACACCAGGGGTGTTAGCTGAAATGTTAGAAAACACAGAATCATCATTACACAGGTTAAACATCCTTGGCTTCACAGTAGAATGCTTATAAAGCATAATGGAGGACCTGAAAATGGAAGAGATGTCTTTCGATATCAAATCTACTATTCTGTCATGCCTACTTATGTAAACATGGCAACCATTTAAGATGTGACACACACACACACACACACACACACACACACACACACACACACACACGTACGTTTCAAATTTCTTTGTCAAAATGTCAGGTCAAAAGAGTTTCAACATTTTATTTTCTATACAATCTCACATCTACAAGTCTATTTACAAGCTTGTAGCTTGGTGAAGCGCCTTGGTGAGCTTCAGAGCTTGTAGATCGGAATAACGTCGACAAATGTACATTTGGTGTTTTTATTTAACACAGGATCCATCAAAGTTCCAACCTGTGTTAGCAGAGAAGGTGTTGATACATGGCTCCTTCTCCTCCGGGTTCCACAGCTTGACTGTTCCATCCGCAGAACACGACAGGAGGCGGTTCTTAATGCCGCTGTAAGCCAATCCCCACACAGCGTCTGTGTGGCCCGCCCAGGAGCTCGCCAGCACCGTGGGATCTGATTGGACCACGGCAAAAGGAAAAGGGGAGGGGTTAATGGTTACGTTTGTCATTATGTTTTGTCAGAGATTTTGGCCAATGGGTTCAACTTCAAATATACAGAAATGGAGTGCTTGGATCCATTAAGGTGCATGCGTTGTGTGCATGTGTGCGTGTGTGTGTGCATGCACTATACCGTAGTTCTGGTATGGGTCAACAGTAGAACTTGGTACGTTCCAGCAGCAGATGGTAGAGTCCACTCCTCCAGTAAAACACTGAGCTCCACTGGAGCTAACAGCTAACGACAACACCGCTCCGCTGAACAAACACAAGGACAAGATAATCACAAACACAATGTATCACCTTAGGAGGAGTTTGCATGTGTATTGTTGCAGTGTGTGTGTGTGTGTGTGTGTGTGTGTGTGTGTGTGTGTGTTTTGATGCGTACCTGTGAGCTCTGAACGTGTAGATGGGCTTAGGGCTGGGCGATATGACGATATATATCGTATTTTCGATAGAAAATGTCTATCACGAAAAAAAAGCTATATCGCTTATATCGCCGTTTCGCTTTACGGCAGTATTTTACGTCACAGCGCTTATATACGGCATGCCCAGCAGCCCACCGCGCGCACTGAAAACAGTGAGCCAACACCTTTCGGATGTCTTCTCTATTATATACTCTAAGGCCAACACGACCACAACACAAGCCGAGGTGGTGCTTGCACCTAAAAGAGGGAGATGATGATGATGGCTGACGAGATTCAGAGCGGTGTAAGGGGCACGTTCGGAAATACCACACCGGAGCGAACTCATCTATCAGTTTGCATTGCACAGTGCGCCTAGTGCGCTATTTCCGAACGCGCCCTAAAGTAACCGGTCATTCACTGTTATAAATGCAGGTTTCATGTTGGGTCAAATTGATAAATTGCGTGAGCCACGCATGTTTTACACAGTTGAACAATAAGCTTGTCCGTCGTCGGGTGCACTGCAAACTTCTTCCAAGACGAAGACGTTCCTCTTACCTGTGCAGTCCTCCTGCTGCGTCTGTCTTGTTTTATTGTTCCAAATAAATTATTCCATTTGAAAAGTCCTTAATTCAGCAACAGCTTACAACAACAACACAAGACGCTGACTTTGTTGTGATCATCAAAAAAAAAGGAAAAGAAAAAGCCCCACTCGTCCTAGACTCCCATATACGCACAGCTGTGGGCATGGAGAGTTGACGACAAGATCGCGTTCTCTCTCACTCTATCGCCTGTAGTCAATTAAACATCGTTAAGCTGCCCAACGTCTTTAACAAACTAAACTATAACTACAACAGAACATGTTGATTCCCTATACAGAGCTTAAATGAACTGAAACAACTGTAGTGACAAACTGTGACATGAGATATTTATTTTTTCCTTAAGCCAATTTAATGCAGACACAGGCCTGTACTTCTGTGTCTGAAGGCAACGTCTTATTTCTTTCTTTTTTCTTTTTAATTGTCATAATAATAATAATTATTAATAATACTAATAAAACTTTATTTGTATAGCACCTTTCATGACATGAAATGCAGCTCTCAAAGTGCTTTACAGAGCAATGGAGAAAAAAAGAAAAGCAAGGCAACGACATTAAAAAACAAGCAGTGATGCAATACAGTGAGGACATGAATAACAAAAAATAAAAGATCAATTAAAAGCAATGTTGTAGAAGTGGGTCTTGAGCTGTGCTTTAAAAATGTCTACAGAGGCTGAACAATTGAGTTCAGCCTCTAATTATTATTATATACATTTTATTTTGTAATATTTTTGTACTTGCTTTGGGCCTGTCTGTGCATGGGAAGGGCATCAGTATTATATTCATATAAGTAGACTGGATAATGTGAATTTAATTGTCTTTTGAGTGGTGCAACCATTATAGACAGCTATGTGTGTCCCTGTCCCTGTATCCGAGCACGAAATAGCATAACTATTGTCACCACCAAGTGTCACTGTTGTGCAGCCTAACACAGACAGAGGCCAGGGAGGAGAGCTTGTACAGTACAGTACAGTACAGTACAGTACAGTACAGTACAGTACAGCCCAAGTACAGTAAAGTACTCGACCTGAACAAAAATCAATTCTTTTAGATAAAAAAATAGGTATCGTAAAAAATATGCTATATCGTGAGTATATCGTTATCGTGATAAAATAAATTCTATATCGTGATATGAGATTTTGTCATATCGCCCAGCCCTAGATGGGCTCCACATCGAATGAGGCACTTCTATAAAAACACAGACAGCTTCATGAACATCATTATCATAATCAGCAGAAATATGGTCATCATCACAGACAGACCACAAGTCACCGTTTTCATTTCCTCCCCAATTATGCCAATCCCTCCTCATGTGTAGTGATTAGTGAAGTCGTGGTCACTGCTGACCCCTAGTGTTGGTGTTGGGGAAGGCACAGACAACCACATGAAACTCCCTATTTTGAAAAAACATAGTTCAAATAGTCTACAAGCACACAATGTGTCGATGTAGATCGGCTAGTCGAACCATTTAAAAAATGTTTTATCAAAATATAAGTTTAGGTATAAATTTTGCCCAAGATAGGGCCAGAAGTCTCCAGCCCATGGAATGAAACTAAATCAAATCTCGTGACTGAAAATGACTGGAAACCACAAATTGAGGCTTTAGCCTTTGCTTTCATGACATTTGTGAGACGATTCATGCTTATTCTGAACATGTATTCTATTGCTAGTTTGACCACTTCAAATACTCTTTAATTTTAAAATAACTAATAACCGAAAGTAGCGTTTTCGGTGCGTGCCATGCTTTCATAGAAGACATGTTAGAAGACACATTGGACAATTGTGTTCGTTGGAAGCGGAAGTAGGCATGGGATGATAATCGTTAATCATGAGGAAGAAACCTCACAATAATCATATCGCACGGATTACATTGAAATTGTCCTCCATAATGTCATACATTACACTTTTCTTTTCACAACCATTTCACGTTTGTTGAGCTGCATATGCGGTACCAATAGTCTTAAACCCTCAATTCTTAGGCAAACAGAGCTGCAAAGAGCACACTAGGTACGTTTGTTTTTCCACTCTACACCAAATCTATTTGCCAAAAGAATTACGATCTACAAGGCAAGCTGACAAGCTTGTAGAGTGGCTATTTCTTAGCAAATGTTCACCCCAGAATATGGATGATGGTGGGGTTCAAGTGGTTAATATAAAATGCCATTTTAAGAGTTTTAATATGTTGATCATCACGATAATAGCGTTACTTGCAATTAGCTTGGCCACATAATGGATATCGTCCCATCGCTATAAGCGGAAGCAACTGCAGAGGAATCAAATCACAGTTTCCACAGAGGAGGGCAGAAACTCTATCCCTGTGCCACCCAGACGGCCCTATGTGAATTAATGTAGTGTCTACTGTATTGTCCACTGTCTGAATAGATGTCGTAGTAGTAGCAGCAGTACAACCAGTGGTAGTAACAGCATTAGTACCTATACGTACTTTTTAGTAGGTAGCGTTTTGGTGAGGTTCCACAGCTTAACTGTGTGGTCTTCAGAGACGGTGATCAAGCAGGGCTCCACAGGATGGAAGGCCAGACAGCGGACTCCGTCAAAGTGGCTCCGCAGGACGAACTGAGGACTCCACGTCTTACGGAACGAAGACTCCTTATTGGACAACAGCTGTGGAGGAGTAGGATGCGTCAGTGAACCGTGTGTGTGTGTGCGTGTGTGTGTGTGTGTGTGTGTGTGTGTGTGTGTGTGTGCCTTACGTCGTAGCTGTAGTCCGTCTCGTCGTTGGTAACCGTGAGGTCAGCGAGCTCACCCAATCCGAGGACGCTCTCTAGGACGTCGTCTGGCCCCGCCCCCAGCATGAAGGACTTCCCACTTCCTGTCGGGAAGGACAGCGGCTCCACTGAAGCCAAATTCCAATACCCAATATCTCGGCCACTCGCTCACTCACACTCGCTCACTCCAGCATGGCAAATGACGGTGAAATTGGTGACCTGCCAAATATGTGACCATCTTGTTCACACAACTATTACATGGAAGTCTTTAAATACCTGGCCTAAATACAGTTAGGTTGAACTCTGCTAATGAACAAACTGCAACAATTGACATTAGGACACATTTACATTATGTGATTGTCTACACAGTTGTCACATATTTCAGCAGGTCACCAATTCCACCATAACACCACCTTGCTGGAGTGACTGAGTGAGAGTGAGCGAGTAGCCGAGATTCTGGGTATTGGAATTTGGCTAGAGAGAGAGAGAGAGAGAGAGAGAGAGAGAGAGAGAGAGAGAGAAAGAGAGAGAGAGAGAGAGAAATCCAGATTCACTTCATGGTCACGTACATGAAAAACGTACACTCAGAAGCTCCAATAAAACATGATCATAGCTAAGGTGGTCATTGTTGGGAGATAATTCACTGACAGGGTGATTAACCACCGACGTGAAGTTTAGTTAAATGACATTGTGTGTTAGTTTACATGGCTGTCATGTTTAGTTAAATGTGTGTTGTGTGTTGTTTTACATGGACGTCATGTTGGATACAGCATAAAAACCAAGCAGCCCAGGTACTCCGAGCCTTTGATTAGGCAGTGGTCTGTTATAGAGCGGAGTGGTCATTATCAAGGAATAACACACCAGTGAATTTGGCAACTGACCAATCAGAATAAAGCATTCAACCAAGCCGTGTACTAACACATTATTATGTTATTATATTATATTATTAAAAACCTAAATAATGTAAGTCAAAAGTGCAGAATACTCAGAAGTGCATAGTATGGAAGGTTATTGCACATCCACACAGAGAGAGAGTTTTCTCAGTGACATGACAGAGCAGAGATGTCGCTGTGATAGTTGAGTCACTATCTAACAGTAGCTACAACACTAGCTACACTACAACACTGGTTTAATCTATCTGGAGCCACACAGATGCTTCCGTCATACCGTCTGGACTCTGGACCACTAGCCTGGCCCAGCCAGCCTGCATAATGTCTGTTTTTTTTAATAATCGGCCAGTCCTAAATGGGTTAAGGTGTTTCTTACATTATATTTGCTGGTTCAACAAACCATTCGAGGCGGTTTTACCAAGAGAATGTACATTTTGAGCCCTATGTTCAGTGTCTTGCTCAAGGACACTTTGATATTAGAAACCCCTTTGAAGCACAAGGATTCAACCGGGAACTTTCTGATACCCTACACCCCTGTGTACTGTTCTGTCATAGTATACAGTTTTGTGTGTGTGTGTGTGTGTGTGTGTCTCACCCCATTCCGTTCCGTCTCCAGAGCGGCCCCCTCCCCTTCCCCCTCCAGGTAATCAAACTCCTTCATCACTTCCTCCTCCTCCTCATCGTCACCTTGCTCTGTAGCCAGACCCTCGTTACACACACACACACACACACACACACACACGCACGCGCACGCACGTTACTTTTCATCTTTTGTGTGACGCTGTAGTATGATCAAGTAGGGCGTTAATGTACGAAAAAAACAGAAAAGGTTCAATATGGAGATGAGAGGTTTATCAGATATAGTATATTTGGAATGGTTTGGCTCCGATAGTAGATCTCTGACTTCCTGTGACCAGCTGTGACATCAGTCAGTTATAACATATCCATGTATGACTCCACATTTGGGCAAGGTTTGAGCGCGACCAGAGACTCTTTGACTACCATTAGAAAAGTACAAAGTTATGCAACTTTGTACTTTTATAATGGTAGTCAAAGTGTCTCTTAGTAAACGTCAACAGAAAAACAAAAAGCCATTTAGGTTTCCCCGGGCCATTCTAGAAGAGGGTCTGTGAGTCTTCGTGCTGTAGTATGATCAAGTAGTAGGGCCTTCATTTACTAATTGTGTGGGTGTGTGCGTGCGTGCACCTTTGTTTTGTGTTTCTTCGGTCTGTGTTTATCTGTGATGTCATCAATAATGTCTCCCTCATCATCCTCGTCTTCATCGCTGTCGTCTGCGTTCTCCAGGAAGTTAAGCGTTTCCAACACGTCAGGACTCCTACACGCGTGCGCGCGCACACGCGCAAATGATTGCATAAAGGATGATTGCATATCATCTCTGTCAGTGGAAGCATAAGGGGAGATATTGAATTTGGCCTTCCAGGCAGTACCTCTTATCAACCAGTAGGTGTCCTACCGGACCACAGTATAAGAGCAGAGAGACTAAATGCAGGGTAAACACTATTACTATTTGAGTGACTGTACGTTTGTGGACAAGTGGATGTTCATTGTTTATTTACCTGGTATGCTATAGTTACAAATGTACAGATGGTTATTTCAATAGTACATTGTTCATGGATCCTATAGTTTCTTGCTAAATGCTTAAAGGACCACTTCACCACTTTTCAACCTATCTTCATATAATTGGTCCTTACTGATGATCATGATAAAATAGCACCATGTTTTTCCACACAGTTCAGTCTAACTACCCACTTCATATTCATGTGGAATCTAAGGGTGTTTCTCAGGTAGGCGGCGTAGGCCTAATATCTCTATAACTCAAAACATCTGGAATGACAAAATATTGTTCTATAAGTCTTCTATGGTAACCATAGTAGCCAATACTATCAATCAGCAGCTTATTCTCTATTTCAGATATTTATTTACTTTTTTGAGCAGTGTGTTTCCATAAGCTGCTGATTGATGATTAATCATTGAGAATGGCACACGAAAAGCAGTGTATTCTACAGCATGTACTTAAGCCATACTGCATTTAGACTGTATGGGCCTATAGAATACAATAACATGTACTTAAGCCATACTGCATTTAGACTGTATGGGCCTATAAGCCATATCTCCAAAACTGGTGGGTCAAACTGAACAACCAATATGTCAATTTGAAGCTATGATTCCCTGCTTTCATATGACATGAAATATCAACTATAGATGTAGTAGACTAAAACCTAAAGACATTAAAAGACATTTGACAGGTCATTGATATATATCAAAAATAACAGAGGCCCCAAGGTTGATCCTTGAGGCACCCCGCATTGCATGTGAAGAGGAGGAGAATTAGTTCCATTGTAGGCTACAAATTGCTGTCTGTCTTCAAGATAACTCTTGAACCAGAGAATTGCATTGTTTTTCACTCCAATATGAGATAGTTTCTGGAGAAGAATATGGTGATTGACCGTATCAAATGCCTTGGATAAGTCCAGAAAGATACCAATAGTATTTTCCTTTCTATCTCTAGCTTTACCATTTTCCCCCTCACTGAATGTATCTTTTCCCTTTTTGCTTCCTTTATGATGAATTCCTGTTCTTTAACTATATAGAAGTGTCTATTTGTATGTCTCTAAATGTTTTGATGAATTGAACAAGGTGGACCCTGTTGTAAACAAGTGTAATGCTTAATTGGGTCGTCCACTCACAGTTAACAGTCTTTGTATTGAGTTTGTGCTTGAAATGTACTGTAATTCTGCAAACTGTTGTTATTTCAATTCAATTCAATTGTATATTTCATTTACTAGGTGTATACGTGCCATGTATGTAGAGTGCTTCTTTCTGAACCCGTACTGATGTGTATAAATAATGTTGTGCTTATTTAGATGTTCAATTAGTCTATGATAAACCATTTTTTTGAGTATTTTGGATATAGCAGGCAGAATGGAAATAGGTCTATAATTGTTGAAAATGGCTGGGTCATCATCTTTGTGAATAGGGATGACCTTGGCTATTTTTAGTTCAGAGGGAACTATTCCCTGTTCCAATGAAAGGTTGAAAATGTGAACAAGAGGTTGTACAATATACTCATGAATGGTTTTCAACAATTTACTATCAATATTATCATAACCTGGTGAGGAATCCTTCAGAGTAGCAGCGGGAGAGTACACCAAGGTCACTGGCAATCCAGTGCACCCCATGCACCACATCTTGGAACTTCACCTGACCGTAAGGTCATAGAGAGAAAGGGTGAAAGCACTAACTATGGGCTTTTAGAAATTAAATGCCCATCGAAGGATAGCATCACACTGTGTCCCTACTTGTCCAAGCAGGCAGATGGCAGCTATAAGCTAAAAGAGTGTCACGATTACTACTATCAGATAATGGGGCAGCCTGGGCTCACTGGTATGTCATGGTGTGATTTATTTGTTAAATGTGCTGAAGACCATCACCTACAGCGGATACACTTTCATGCAGCAAAATGGGAAGAGATGAAGAACAAACTTGATGTTTTTTTTTACTTTGATTACTACATTAACCACATGTCATGAACCCCAGCATTTCTATTCTGGGCACAAAGGGGGTGCAATAAACTGAAACCTCAAATGACCTTGTCTGGACTTTCTGATTTGTGACACATTGTGAGCTTGTAGATCAGCTATAGTAAAACAAAGTATGTCATCACTCACCAACAATACTACCCTGTTGGTCGTCTTCTGGGGTTTTCTCCAGGTTACTGGATGTGGAGGCCTCATCCTCATCGAAAATCTCATCTGAGTCTGTAAAAGCACAACTCATGTTAGTTGACTATTTTTTTTGTTTCTGAATAATAGTACCTGCTGGGGCAAAAATGCATGTTACAACACAGCGGTCTTGATAAATTAAATGTTCCTTGTGTACCGTTTTTTGGGGGCCTTTCGACAGCCACCTTGTTGTTCCCTTGTTGGCTTAGAGTAGACACTTTCACAGCAGCCATGGGGTTGGGGAAGTCATCTGTAGGCTTTCCATTCACAAAATGCTACAAAGATTAAAGAAAAATAAGTTTGCATTTCATGATATATATCACTACAAAACATGCTCATGTTTTGCAGTGAAATATTTGTGTGAATAGACGTGATAACAATACACAGGTAAATACATATTAGTATGCTGGCAATGAAGGTTAAAATGCTAGTAATAACGTGTTCTGTGTAGTGTAGAAATGTAATGCAAAGAAATAGCATCATGATTTACAGACATTGTCTGAAGCCTCTATAGCACTAGTGCAAACATGTATTGTATACACAGGATCACAATGGAAAGGAGCATGCACCTGCTGTATTTGTATGTAGGCAGACTTTACAGTTTTGAGATTAGCTCATGTCTAACAGCATATTATCAACCTTAACAAGAGCCCTATGCCTACCTTGGAGCACACATATATGTGATTTAGTTGAGCATAGGGTCTCCCACATTGTTTGATCCACTGCCTGCATTTCTCTGGTTGGGATTTAGGTTTAGGGAACGGGAAAAAGACCACTCCCCCCTCCAGACGATCAGGGTACAGAGTGTCTGACTTGCAGGTTCCGTCTTCCGTGGGCACAACGTTTCACCATGTTCTGAAACAACGACAATGGCATTTTAGTCTAAATGTACCTACTGCCAAAGCTTGATTATAAATCACATAAAAGTTAACGTGCAGATGGCAGATGGCTTCTTGGTTAGAGTGGGTGACAATATTATCACACGAAAAGATCAAATTACCTACCTAGGTTCCATCCTGGAGGCCAATCTTTCCGGTGATAAAATGGCCACCAACGTAATCAAAAAAGTCAATCAAAGAACAAGATTCCTTTACAGGATCTCCTCACTGGTCAGCAAAAACACCTTGAAGACCTTAACAGGAGCCCTCGTACAAGGTTTCTTTGACTATGCATCCACCTCTTGGTACAACAGCACCTCAAAGGCCCTTAAAACAAGGCTCCAGACCTCCCAAAACAAACTGGTCAGGCTCCTACTTGGCCTCACCCCCCGAACCCACCTCACCCCTGCCCACTTTGACAGGCTGGGATGGCTTAGGGTCGACGACAGAGTACAGCATCTTGCAATGGGTCTGGTCCACAAGATTCGATACACCACCAAGATACCCATGTACCTGTCTAAATACTTCCTTAATGTAAACGAAGTCCACACCCACAACACCAGAGGGAGTGCAACAAACCATGTACAACCCAGATTCGGCACAAACAAGGGACTCAATTATTTTCGCTCCTATGCCACCAAAATGTGGAACGCCAGTTAAGACATGTGAATCCCTTGACTCCTTCAAAACCGCTCTCAAAGGGCACCTACGGATGGCTGCAATTCGAAACTGGCCTCTGTAAAATCTGAATCCCCCCACCCCCCCCCCCCCCCCCCCATTTTCCCTCACTGTATATTGTATCTTTTCCCTTTTTTGCTTCCCATATGATGAATTCCTGTTCTGTACTTTAGCTACATAGAAATGTCTATTTGTATGTCTCTAAATGTTTGTATGTCTTTAAATGTTTTGATGAATTGAACAATGTGGACCCTGTTGTAAACAAGTGTAATGCTTAATTGGGTCGTCCACTCACAGTTGACAGTCTTTGTATTGAGTTTGTGCTTAAAATGTACTGTAAATTCTACAAACTGTTAATAAATATTTCAATCAATCAATCAGTGCTGTCTTGTCTAGCCCTGAAACATGACTGCCATGATGATTATCATGACAGTCATGACTTAACTGCACCCTGTTTTTGGCGCTCGCTACATTTACAACAAAAACGTATATATAAACATTCGGATTTCAAATATAAAGTACTCACAATTTGTCCCACGGGTGTTAGTTAGTTGCAGCACCAGCGATTAGAATTGCTGCATCCCGCGTTGTTTAATAAAAAGCATTTTTATCCAAGCGCCCCGGCTACTTTTTTCAAACGGGGTTCGTTTGGGAAATCCACAGTTGCACACCGGGAGCGCACTCGGCAACACACCGAGTGCCACCCTCCTCCCGACCGATAGGGGCGCGTAGTTGAAAGCCAATGGCAAAATAACAGCTCGGATAAAAATGCTTTTTATTAAACAACGCGGGATGCAGCAATTCTAATCGCTGGTGCTGCAACTAACTAACACCCGTGGGACAAATTGTGAGTACTTTATATTTGAAATCCGAATGTTTATATATACGTTTTTGTTGTAAATGTAGCGAGCGTCAAAAACAGGGTGCAGTTAAGCCATGAACCATGGCTACGTGCTGTCTAGAATCTGTCGAGTTTACCATGTTATGATGTTACTGTTAGGCTTGCTACGTTAGCTTAACTAATCGTGGTTACATTATATTAACCAGCTAACATCTGCTAGTAAAAACACAACATGACCATCGTAATGTAACATTAGCAAAAGTAATATCTTTAACAAGTTTTGAGAGCCGGCCGGTTGGCGATAAACTTTAACAACAGCAGCCTATAGCTAGCTCTCCGCAGCAGAGCTACTGGCCGAGGTCCGTAACTTTAAAGTTTTTCTGCTTCAAAAAGGGGATCCATAAACACAAAAATATATGTAGCCTCTCCCATAACAATTACAGTACCCATACAAAGAACAGTTTAAACGAAAACAATGAAAATTGCTAAAATAATGTAAGACAATACCTTGTGTGGGTTTGCTCCTCCAATCCTCCATTGACTTCAACGCAGCCCAGCACAACAGCAGCAGCTCGATCCATCCACATGCACTGGAGGTGAGTGAAGTCGCATGAAATGAATACCAAGACAACAGTAGCCTAATCATAAAGATGGACGGACATCATGCCCACGTGAACTTTACCACTTTAATTGAATTGAGTGTAACACCTAGGATTCTAACCCGGGCATCCCAAGTGGAGAGCCAACATCTTATCCACTAAACCAAAGGGATTTTATTTCCCAGTGATTCAGGGGAGATATTTGTGGCTTGTTGTGAGCCACTCTGCAGAGCACTTTTTGTACGCCTAGTGTAGCAGCAGTCATTTTGTTGTATTTGTAGGAATTTTACAGTATTAATAGATCAGGATTAGAAGTGACCTGGAAAAAAAATACTTGATAAAGTCAAAGTCGTACGATTTGTCACACATGTTACTGCAGTGAAATTTGTTCTCAACATTTTACCCATCTCTTGGAGGTGCCACGCTCAGTCAGGAATCATTTAATTACTGTAGTATATTTGACCCCCCAATCCAACCCATTGATGCTGAGTGCCAACTGCCAAGCAAGGAGGCATTGGGACCCATTTTTAGTCTTTGGGGCCGGGTCATACCATACCATTCTACAACAACATACTGAAATGAGTGGAATCCAATGGCTTCCATTATTATTATACTCTGCGTGCCCAAAACAGCAGATCCACAAACTGTGACGCGTTGTGTGAGCTTGTAAACTGGACATTTTCACTTAATTTTCTTTAAATACTTTAAAGTGGTTTTCTTTAGCTAAGGGTGACACACAGATGTGTTCCAGGTCTTAATGCGTTCATGTACATGTTTGTGTTTATAGGATGCGTGTGCGGCGCTGCTCCAGGACCTCATAGTGGAGGTGGAGCGCGGCCGGGTGAAGAGTCTGACCACAGCGTGGGAGGAGGGGGCGGAGCCTGGAGGCGGGAGGGCGCCGCCGCCGGCGCGCGCAGGCGGAGCAGCAGGCTTCACCCTGGTGATGGACGGCCGGACGCTGGGCTGGGCGCTGCAGGAGGACCTGAAGGAGGCCTTCCTGGAGCTGAGCGGGCGCTGCAAGGCGGTCATCTGCTGCCGCTCCACCCCGCTGCAGAAGAGCCAGGTGGTCCGCCTGGTCAGGGACCACCTCAAGGTCATGACCCTGGCCATAGGTGAGGAGGACCACACCCAACGCCTCATATATATATATATATATACACGACGGGCAAGGAGCGAGCGTTCTGATGGCGATATCACGCAGAAAAATCATGTTCTGAACCAATAAAATAACCAATAAATTGTAGCGTGTAGTTCTCAACCAATAAAAAATGTTTGGCGCCGCGAAACCTTGCTCGAATAGAGACTCTCTGCGAGGGAATATAGGAGGGGTGGACGACGTCGCTGCACACTCGTTGCGTCAGGACAGTCTAAATGAAAAACATGCATAAGTCTGATGTAATTTACACATCCTACCTGGGTCACGTTTTTTTCCCCATTCTGAATTCCCAGAGACTTGTCTTTCGCGTCAAATAAGAACTGTGTTCCAAAAAGAAACCTATTATCCTGGTGGTTTCAGAATCGACAGACTGTGAGAAATCACTAATGTTTATTGCCGGCAAATTAGTATCATTTTTGCTAGAAACAGACTATCAAATTATCGTAATGATACAGAGCCACCTCCCCGACAATATCGCAGAGACAGTGTGGGTTTTTTTTTGGACCACAATTCTTATAGAGCACCGAAGTCCTGATGTAACTCGCTCATCCCGACGATTCCCCTGGTTCGCGGAAGTAATGTCTCTATGGAGAATAACATGGGGTGATCTTAATATCGTCTACTATAAGCGTTGTGGTCCAAAAATAAACAAGCTGTCTTGGCGTTATTGTCGGGAAGGTGTCTCTGTATCGTTTGCAACAGTCAGTCACTCATATATGATACAGTCTGCTTCTAGCGAAAATCTAATTAATTCAGCAGCAGCAACATTAGTGTTTTCTCTCAGTCAGTTGATTCTTCATATCCATATGAGTGAAGCGGCCGGGGTGACATGTTTATTTTTCAAACACAGTTGTTATATGAGGCGATCTCAAATCGCCTCAATGGGGATTTCAATGCAACTAAACAAATACATGAACCTGGGGACAGACGCCCTCTACTGAAAGTGACGTCAGACTTCGGTGCTCTATAAGAGACGATTTTAAGAATCCCAATGTTATTTTCCATAGAGAAAATACTTCCGGGAACCAGGGGACGAGTGAGTAACGTCAGGACGACTTCAGGAATCCTCTCTGCAACCTACAAGTTACCTCACCATTTAAAAAATAGCAATAGCTCGTCCTTTGACAACAGGTCCAGTCCTTACTCCTCCTCTTGTTACCTATTGAACCACGTTTTCAATGAAAGAAAGTGTATACATATCTCTGAAGGGACAATAAAGACATCATTATTGCACATGTAGGTACTGTAGAGTGTAGATGAATGTTCTGGTTAATGTTCCAGGGTGACGAGGGTGATCTTGTTTTGAACCTTTTGAAATTACGGTTCAAATGGAGAGCAGATGTTTGAAGCATTCTGATGATAAAACCGTGATATGTTTGGTGGTGTTTTCATAGGTCTATGTGCCTTCCACGTTCTGGCTGACAATCCTGGACGCTTTCTACCAGAGCCTTGTCTGCTTCTTTGTGCCTTATTGTGTAAGTAGTACACTAATATTACACACTGGACTGTAAGTATAGTATACACACAGACAGTACATACTGTAAGTAACATGTATACTGTAAGTAGAGTACACATACAGTACATGCTGCAATAGTACATACACTACAAAATTCTGTTTGTAAGCGTAATGTCGAGGAGGTTTAAATAAAGATGAAGTCATGTCTGAGAGTCATGACTGGGTTTCCTTTGCATTGAGATCTCATGTAAGTCTGGACTGGTTCCTTGCTGGAGTAAAATCAATTTCTATACTGTATGTAACGGGTATCGAACAGGCAGAGGAGATGGGAATTAAGTAGCGGTGGCATTTTCACTGTTTGTTCTTCAGGCACATGCATAGTCAGACATTAACAATATGAATATGTGTGTTATTTCTCTCCAGGCATATCAGGGTCCGACATTAATATTAGATTGTGTATTATGTCTCTCCAGGCATATGCAGGGTCCGACGTTAACTATAATGTTATATTGTGTATTATTTCTCTCCAGGCATATGCAGGGTCTGACGTTAACTATAATATTATATTGTGTATTATTTCTCTTCAGGCATATGCAGGGTCCGACGTTAACTATAATATTTTATTGTGTATTATTTCTCTTCAGGCATATGCAGGGTCCGACGTTAACTATAATGTTATATTGTGTATTATTTCTCTGCAGGCATATATATGCAGGGTCCGACGTCAACTATAATGTTATATTGTGTATTATTTCTCTTCAGTTATATGCAGGGTCCGACGTTAACTATAATGTTATATTGTGTATTATTTCTCTGCAGGCATATATATGCAGGGTCCGACGTTAACTATAATGTTATATTGTGTATTATTTCTCTCCAGGCATATGCAGGGTCCGACGTTAACTATAATGTTATATTGTGTATTATTTCTCTCCAGGCATATGCAGGGTCCGACGTTAACTATAATGTTATATTGTGTATTATTTCTCTTCAGGCATATGCAGGGTCCGACGTTAACTATAATATTATATTGTGTATTATTTATCTTCAGGCATATGCAGGGTCCGACGTTAACTATAATGTTATATTGTGTATTATTTCTCTTCAGGCATATGCGGGGTCCGACGTTGGCGTGCTGGCGTTTGGTTCTCCCATCAACACGTCTGCCCTGTTCATCATCTTACTGCATCAGGTCATAGAGAGCCGCACTCTGGTGAGACCCCTGACCCCTGACCCCTGCTGCACCTAACTGATAGATTATATTCACTCTTGGCCCGGGCCGGCCTAGTGGTCCTGTTTGCAGCTATAGGCTGCTGATCCAGCCTGACAGCGCGCTGCGGGTTCCACTCCCGGTCGCCGACGACCTTTGCTGCGTGTCACTCCCCATCTTAACCCCTTTTGGTGTTTTAAACATAATGTTATAATTTAGCTATTGAAAAATAGCAGATCTACAAGCTCATAGAAGTGCGCTACGAGCTTGTAGGTCTGCTATTTATGAAAAACCGTGAAAATATTTATTTCAGAAAACTGGAGGATTTAGAAGATTTTTTATTTATTTCGACGTCAGGCCTGAATGGGTTAATACATGATTCTTCTTGTAATGTTCCAACGGCATAAGATCGAAATAAACCATTCATTCATCTCTCTCTCCCTCCATTTCCTGTCAGATTACTGTACACTTCCAAATAAAGCCAGAAAAAGGCCAAAGAATATCAGAAAAGAAAGATATTCACTCTGTGAGAGCCATGCCCTGCTCCACCTGTGTTTTTAAAGTAGAGTCCTATCCCACATTTCGCCACAAGGTGGCAAATCCGCCTGTGAGTTTAAGGTGACCAAGGTTGGTGAAGTCTAGTTTCTGGAGAAAGAGAGAAAAGAACAACACCGAAACTGACTCAGTTTTTTCCATATTCAGTATTTAAGTCCGACGTCATTTTGTAGTGCTACATTACATCCGGGTCCAAGTGGCACCAGCTCCCGTCCGCATCTCATTGTAAATAGAATATCTAAATGCGTGAATCTTTTTACAATGACGTTATTTTTCAGAAAGGAAGCCATTGAGGGTTAAAATGGGTCTTAATGCTTCCAACTCGAGTAGAATTATTAATGTTTTGTACAAGTGTCCATGACAAAGAAAATGTGGAGACAATAAAGACTATTATTATCATTATTATTGAAGGTGGTAACAGTCCATTTGCTCAGTACAATATTTCGGGGGCATATTTAGAATGTGTGCAGGCTTGAGTATGTTGAATCTAGTTTGCATTAATGAGGATTTAGACGCAATGAAATAAAATGGCGATAGTATTCTGTGTGGGGCAGACGGCCTGTTACAGACAGAATTGGGAGAGCAGCAGTTTTGTTGTTGCGAGGAAAGCGGTAAAATGAGACTTTCGTGGTTGTTTTCGTCTCAGATTTAGTCCGACGGAGTGTCACAATATAACTCTATGGGGACACAAAAGCGACACAAAAGTAGGACCCGGAAGTATCTCTGGAGGGGGCACTCACGTCACGGCTAAAATACTGAATAGGCTAGAAGTAGGCTAAATGATTTTCCAAAGTTTTATTGTCTCCACCAGGCCGACGGCATGGGGAGAGAGTTTGTTTTGCACTCCGTCCGTCCGTCCGTACGTCCGTCTGTGAACAGCTAATCTCCGGCACCGTTAATCTGGTCGATGCCAAATTTTGCACACACACTCCCTGGATGCCAACGATGAACCTCTGCCCCCAAATTTCCAGAACGGCCTGTTATAGCGCCACCAGGAGGCAGACTTTTGAAAAACATATTTTTTTTATATTACTCCTCCAGATTCTGTCCAAAAATCCCACAAATCGTTACACAGTATCTCTATAGGCATGTGTTCAATATGGAACTGTCCAATATTTCATATTCCATCCTAATTGGCTAACATTGGCTTTCAAAGTTTGGAGGATTGGCCCTTTTGAAACAAAAAGCCTCAAATCATGAACGCAGCGTGCAATTTACGTGAAATCTTTCACAGACTTTCCTACTAGGCTGAGGAATATATCCCACCCTTTTCACATTGGCCTGTTATAGCGCCACTAACAGGTGGATTTTAGCAAAATGCCTCAAATCATTCAATTGCCATCAATGGTGTAATAACAAATGGCACCCTTTTCACATTGGCCTGTTATAGCGCCACCAGGAGGCCACAACCTGACCTGGCCTGGTGGAGACCTGTGCCCCGAGGGGCACTTTATCTAGTTTGCTCCACTAACCGTTAGAGGAGCAAATACTTTGGAAATGTGTTAGAGTCTGACAAGTGAAATAGCTATAGATTGAGTCTACTGTCAGTCAAGCCAGATAAAACAAATTCATAATAGAATGAAAAATCTTACCTTTTGCCCTAAATGCCCCAAAGTGTGTGTGTGTGTGTGTGTGTGTGTGTGTGTGTGTGTGTGTGTGTGTGTGTGTGTGTGTGTGTGCGCGCGCACAGTGTTGCAGTCAGTGTTGCTGGGGAGTGCGGGTCTGTACTTTGCGTTCGTGGTGGTCTTCAGTGTGTCCTGTGTGAGCTGCAGCCCCCCCACCAACCCCCTGGGGGTGGAGACCCTACAGCTGACACAGCCCCTCTTCTACCTGGTGTGTGTGCTCACTACTGTCATAGCACTGCTGCCAAGGTACGCACGCACACACACACATACATACTGTAAAAGCACGCCCGTCGCCCGCACACACACCCCAAGGTACACCAGCACCAGGAGTGTCCAAGTTGCTCCTTTACACCTGACATGGGGGAGTTTCCCTGGTTGGACGTAGAGCAACACGTTATTCCTACCAGTTCCTTTCCCCTCCATCAGGCGCCCCGGCTGGCCAGGGGGAGGCAGTTTAGAGACCAGGATTACTGCATGTTTTTTTGTGAGTCAGTAGACTCCCACTCCTCTATGGAGATACAAGGTTTCTGCCCGACAGCGACGACATTGTAAAACTTGGCTTAGAAGGAATCCACTGACATCGTTGCCCAGGCACCCATACACACTGATTAACACGACAACGTGTGTGCACACAGTTCAGCCATGTGTGGTGTTTCAGCACCCCCCCGTTGTGGACAAAATTAATGTGCAGACAGTTAACAAAACAGACACAATCCTCTTTATAGCTGGATATATAATACAACATCCAGCAGAGGCAGTGGATAGACATACAACACTCATCAAACTCCTTTATGGAGAAGTTCCCAGAACTTCACACATTACATGATTGTCACAGATACGTAGATAAAGTAACGCTCACACGAGGGGTGTCTAAAGAGACTATGCAATACATTTTTCTCAAGCAGCATACTATACAAGATATTGTCGTATGAAATACGAGCCGGAAGATTGTAATGTATAGCCAATAGCCATGGACGTCATTTCATCCGTGGCTCGAATACACAGCAGTTCCATTCCTTCAGAGTTGATCAATTTCCAAGAAATGTTTGTTAAATGCTGTATTCGCTGTTTTGCTGGCTCTTTCCCACAAATCTCTGGAGCCAAAATATGACCATCTTTCTCACAGCTCTCGTCACTTCCTGCTACAGTATGTGAGCGCCGTCATACATTACGCAAATCTGACGCTTTCGTTCCCATGTGAGCTGCAGATGAAGATTTGTGTGAACGATACTAGGTCGAGATTTGAGATCTTTTTTAAGTGCCAGTGGGTAAGGGGCGATACAGAATCCTTACTATTATCAGACACATAGGAGCGTCTAGGTGACTAAACGGTTGTTGAAACTGAAGGGATGCTGAAACTCACTCATTCATTTCGAAATGGAAACCAAAATGATTAATGCCTTATTGTGGAAAGCTGTTAACTATGCTCCTATGAGGCCTTCTTTCATTCTTATTTAACCGCAGTAAAACTATGCCTAAGCCTAACCTTATTCCTAAACGTATAACCTCAGGAAAACAATGCCTAAACCTAAACTTATTCCTATCGTCGCGAGTGTGTTTTGGGGCGAGCATTCCGGTTACCGATGCAGAGAAGTGCTGAAGTTTGATGCTCTGTCGCTGGAGAGGAGAGGAGTGGAGCTCAACAGTGCATCTTTACCATAGAAATGCATGGCAGACTGGCACTGCCAGCTAAATACAAAACATGCTTTATATGAATAGAGGTTGTGCAGGAAGTGCACGCCTACCGAGTGGCAAAAAACAACTTCCTGGCCTTGACGGCCCAAACATCCAAACAGAAACGTCCTATCTGATTGCATCAAACAACGTTAAACTCACCGACATCGCAGATAGAAAGACAATTCAAGCTTTCCGTACAGCTGCAAAGTTTTTGTTTCATAAAAATCCACCATACACATTATTATTATGAGTGTCAGATTTTAGAAGCGCTCGTTTTCAATAACGCAACGTCCTGCTGCCTCCTGCATTATGTGCAATTTAGAAACGGGTGGTACGCAGGACCGTCCAACGAGTGCTTCCAAACTCCAACGCTCCATGCTGCTCTATGTTCTGCCACTCAGTCTAGATGTGGGGGCGTGTCCCGGTGGAAAAGTGATGCATGCACATTGTGCATACTCTCTATTGTTTAGATTAACATACTCTGTAGGGCCCTTTAGTGTGGAGATAACATACTCTGTAGGGCCCTTTAGTGTGGAGATAACATACTCTGTAGGGCCCTTTAGTGTGGATATAACATACTCTGTAGGGCCCTTTAGTGTGGAGATAACATACTCTCTAGGGCCCTACAACATGCCACTGTGCACAGCAGTCTATTGCTTCCGTCCTGAATTTGAACTGCGCCCTCATGAACAACACAGGTATGCATGCAATGGGTTCATCATACCAGAGAGTTTTATGGACGAATTAACGAATGTCGATGTATTATTTGTTTGGTTTAGATTTTTTTTTAAGGGCTGTTACAGTAGGTATACCTTTCTGTTTATTTGTTTTGTTACCTGCTTTAAGCTGTAGTTGTTTTAAGAGAAATGATTACAGCGGTGTTTGGTAGTAAGGGTCGTAAATTTGCTGAGTCATATTGACTTGCATTTGGACGGGTTCTGTAAATCAGCGGTTCTCAACATGCGGTCCGGGGAGCTAATTGATTGATTGATACCAGTACTTATGTTAGAAACCAAATCTGGACCATTACATGTCTGTAACTCTGAGAGAGTGCAAATGCCCTTACGGGTCACACACTCAAGAGTTATGGTGGTCCGTGGCCTTAATCCCAAACCGCACCAATGATTCACCATTTGCAACCAAATGGTTGCGAGTATAGTTTCATGTAGTTGCGACCGCCTAGGGTCCCCGGAGTTGCTAGAGGCCCCCCGGAACATGTCATGTGGACTTTCCGTTCCAGGGATAATGGCCAAAACACCTTTAAAACAGCCGATTGAGTTTTGACCATTATCGCCCTGTTTTTCTATAATAACATGGGTCAGACGGCAAATAGATACCCGAGTAAAGTTCACTTTGAGCTGCATCCAAACCCCCCCCTCATTCAGTGATGATGGGAGACGTCAGTCGTTGTGTTGACATGTGTCTGCATCTTTTAAAAGCTGCTTTTCTTTTTATAGGACTCATTGAAGCTAATGGTTTCTTTCTCTTTAAAGGAATATTTGACTTTTTAAAAAGAAATGGGTCATTTTATTCTCAGGCTTTTGTGAACACCCCGGACAGTTTTTTAAGTTGCTTGATTCAGTATTTAGATATTTGATATTCATTTTATCGTCAGACATGACCCCATTGTATAAACCCATTGTAACTTCTATCAAACTCCATTTTGCCCATGATAGATTGAGATTCATCGAAAACAGCCATCCTAGCGGTCCAGGCACCTAGGCTGGTAATCCGGCGTGTCAGGGTGTCAAGTTCAAGTCCCGAACCGGACAAACTTTGCTGCATGTCTCCTCCCCCCCATCTCTTTCCCCCTTTCCTGTCAAACTACTGTAAATCTGTCAATAAAGGCAAAATGTATATTATCTTAAAAAAGAAAACACCCGAATTGGTTCTGGTGATGTCTCTGATAAAGATTTATATCAAATATCTAAATACTGAATCGAGCAACTTAAAAACTGTCCGGGGTGTTCACAAAAGCCTGAGTAGACGTGTAATATATCCCTTTAAATGAGGACACGCACCAAAGCCTGTTATAGGGCAGATTCACACCGAGTCCTTTTGGTCCAAACTGTTCTCGAATACGGTTGCTTGGTCCCCGCTGGCCATGATTCACATTGGCCTTGATTCTTCTGCACCCCGAGTACACTTCATTCAACTGTATCCAATGCTTTCACATTGCAGCGATCCGTATCCGAGTACACTTCATTCAACTGTATCCAATGCTTTCACATTGCAGCGATCCGTATCCGAGTACACTTCATTCAACTGTATTCAATGCTTTCACATTGCAGCGATCCGTATACGAGTACACTTCATTCAACTGTATCCAATGCTTTCACATTGCAGCGATCCGTGTCCGAGTACACTTCATTCAACTGTATCCAATGCTTTCACATTGCAGCGATCCGTATCCGAGTACACTTCATTCAACTGTATCCAATGCTTTCACATTGCAGCGATCCGTATCCAGGAACTCGGATACGGATCGCCGGGAACGGTTGGGTGGACGGTACGCAGCATTCACACAACCACCACCACATCTGCCATGTGGTCCCGAGTGCGCACCTGCATGGGACCATAGTGTGAATCTGCCCTTAAAGGAGAATTCCATGCTAGAAGGCTTTCTTACCTTTATTTGTACAATTTACAATTTAGCATTTAGCAGACCCTCTTAATCCAGAGCGATTTACATTAAGCACGATTATTTGTAGTTGTTACGTCCCCACCAAAGAGGTCCAGGTGTTATTTTGTGCAAAAGCCCTCAATGAATTGCATTGAATTGAATAGGGCATTGGGGTGTTGTGCTAATTCGCTTATTTCCATCGCTCAAAAAATATATCCTCTCTTCATAATGTAAATGGTATCCCAAGTGGCACACTTCACTACTTATTTCGATGGAAATAACAAAAACCCAACCCCCATTGAGGGCTTATGGTAGAGGAAATGGCCAATAATGCACTTTTGCACAAAAGAACACCTGGACCTCTTTGGTGGGGACGTAACGACTACAAATAACACTTGGACCTCTTTGGTGGGGACGTAACAACTACAAATAACACCTGGACCTCTTTGGTGGGGACGTAACAACTACAAATAACACCAGGACCTCTTTGGTGGGGACGTAACGACTACAAATAACACCTGGACCTCTTTGGTGGGGACGTAACGACTACAAATAACACCAGGACCTCTTTGGTGGGGACGTAACAACTACAAATAACACCTGGACCTCTTTGGTGGGGACGTAACAACTACAAATAACACCAGGACCTCTTTGGTGGGGACGTAACGACTACAAATAACACCTGGACCTCTTTGGTGGGGGCGTAACAACTACAAATAACACCAGGACCTCTTTGGTGGGGACGTAACGACTACAAATAAAGGTAAGAAAGCCTTCTAGCATGGAATTCTCCTTTAAAGTTGGACCCGATCCATAGAAGTTATATTAATGAACCTGTCTAACCACCTGCCATGAGGAACCATGCACCATAGTTACCGCATTCACACTCCTGGATTTTTCATACACAAGGTCGGACCAGCATCTAAAATGATAAAGTATGATTCTTTCACTCATACGTATAACAAATGAATATATGTGGACCACGCCAACTGTTCTATACACATTCCATGGAAGGTACTGTGTTATTATTATTATTATTCTTATTTATAATGGATTCAACATGAATGATTGAACATGATTTATAATGCCCGCCTAAATTTGACTGTATCTGACTTTGTAATAAATGTAATGTTGACATCTTGTGTTGACACTGAATGACAACTAAACAACACAATTGGGCTCTGTGTTTCTGTGTGTGTGTGTGTGTGAGAGAGAGAGATAGAGAGAGCGAGAGTGTGAGTGCGTGCTTGCGACACCAGGAAACACTTTGGTTTGTATTTCCCTTGCCTGGCTGTGTGTCTGTCTCCTCCTCCTATAAACTACACAGCATACAGCTGTGTTTGTATTTCCCTGGGCTGGCTGTGTGTCTCCTCCTATAAACTACACAGCATACAGCTGTGTTTGTATTTCCCTGGGCTGGCTGTGTGTCTGTCTCCTATAAACTACACAGCATACAGCTGTGTTTGTATTTCCCTGGGCTGGCTGTGTGTCTCCTCCTATAAACTACACAGCATACAGCTGTGTTTGTATTTCCCTGGGCTGGCTGTGTGTCTGTCTCCTCCTCCTATAAACTACACAGCATACAGCTGTGCTTGTATTTCCCTGGGCTGGCTGTGTGTCTGTCTCCTCCTCCTATAAACTACACAGCATACAGCTGTGCTTGTATTTCCCTGGGCTGGCTGTGTGTCTGTCTCCTCCTATAAGCTATACAGCTGACAGTCTGCTCAACCTCATTCTACTGTTGTTCACTGCAGTGTAGTGACGGACCATGAGTTACTACAGCGACTCTTCTGATGAGACCAGCGATGAACTGGAGACTCTGGGGTAAGACAACTATCAACTATACCTAGACTAGTAGAACAGTGGTTTTCAACCCTTTCAAGGCCCATTGTTTATGCAGCATTTGAGTCACAAATCCATGCTGTATTGTAATGGTGAGAGAGAGCAGGCAAACGTGGATAAAACATAATACTTCTACATTCTCTAATTGTGTATAGACTTCTAGTAATGTTTTAGCCTACATTAATTTAACTCTTGACGGTGAAAATGAAACCGAATGGTCTATACTCTATACTCTTTGGTTTATTTTTAGAGTTAAATATCTATAAGGGTCCATTTGGTTACCAACTCATTTAAGGTTAACTGGGGAGCACCTGGGACCCCCTCAAGGACCACTGGTGGTCCCCGGACCCCTGGTTGAATACTACTGATTTTGAATATGGATCATTTCATTGCACTTTGTGTGGAGGGTGTTAAAAAAGGCTCATAATTATGTGCGTAGAGACAGTGTTTAACTGTGGCTGATGGCAGCTCCCCTACTGTTTATTGTGACATATTATGCTTTCAAATGACGACATTTACAGCAGTTTGCAAAATCCTGGCAAGGCTTTATTTCCTCTGTTTTATTTTGTCTATTAAGGTAGGGTAAGATTAAAACAAAATTGTTAAAGTTAAAGCTTTATAAATATTAATTGTTTGTTCAGTAACAATGTTGGCCAAGTGCGGTCCGGCGGGGATTCCCAGGGGTCCTTGGTGGGGGGGGGGGGGGGGGGGTTCCAGGGGGTCCCCAGTGAAATGTGGAACATCTAGCCCATTTGAAATGAAATATTAATAATACGATTAAATATATTAAATATCAATTTTGCGGTCCGTGACGTGAAAGAGGAGAGAGAACCACTGATGTATGTAGGCTTAACAGGTGCATGAGCTTCACCACATTTCCAGATCTTCTTTACAGCACCTGTGAAAATGAAACCTGTACTCCTCAGTGGACGGTGATTGGTGGCATTTTAACCTGTAATTTCACTAACAGATGTAATATTTGTATAACCTACCATTTCATAGATATATGGTGTCATTTTGTAACCTGTCATTTCATAGATGTATGGTATTTTGAGCTATTTGTTTAGATGATGTGATTTGAGTCTTCAGGGTAGTATCATTTTTGACCTGTCATTTCATTAATACGATGTTCACGCCCAGACGGTATCATTCTAACCTCTCATTAACAGGTGGTGTAATTTGAATCATTATAATGGTATAATTTAAATAACAAGTGGTATCATTATGAGCTGTCTCGTCATGCGGCTGAGGCTCTCCTCATGTCTAACGGTCGTGATGGCAGCTATCTGTGAGGAACAGTAATGAAGGACCAGGCTGCTTCGCTCTGTCTGTGAGGTATGGATGCTCTCCCTCTGTCTCTGTGAATACATTTTTATTTTGTCCAATCTGTATGGTAGAATATTTTTTATACCATTGAGGCAGATGGTTGTATGTGGACCGTCCATCCTGTGTCTGGGTTGGACATGACCTTTGACAACCACCTGGGACCCCACTCTGAGAACCAGGGCATGCATCCCCGTGACGTTTGTCGTTGTCATTTTTGTACCGCCGTGGCGTCCAGGTCGACGGATTCGGTGAAGCATTTCCACAGCGCTGTAATGTTATACTAGCCTAGTTTATTGTCGAGTGAGAAAACAGTGTTGCACATTAAGCTAATCATCTGTGGACCCCCAGAATCGTTTGGGGACAATCATTTGTTTTGACCCTGTTGTTGTTGTTCCAGTTTGGAAACCATTGCCTTTGTTTTTCACCACCTTCTGCAGTGACTTCCGCTCCAAAACAGTACAGACAGTTTAAGCCACAGCTGTGATGCAGCAGGCGAGGGTACTTTCTATGGTGGTGCAATGCTAGACATTTTGTCAGGGTCCTGATGATGACATTAGATGAAGTTAGTTGGGCTTTCCTACTTCTAGCTTCCACCACCCGGTTCTGTCATATGATGTCATTTTGTGTGTGTGTGTGTGTGTGTGTGTGTGTGTGTGTGTGTGTGTGTGTGTGTGTGTGTGTGTGTGTGTGTGTGTGTGTGTGTGTGTGTGTGTGTGTGTGTGTGTGTGTGTGTGTGTGTGTGTGTGTGTGTGTGTGTGTGTGTGCGCGCGTGTGCGTGTGCGTGTGCGTGTGGCAGTCTGGTGTTCCCTGACAGGACGTTCTATCTGTGTACTAAGACAGGTGTGGAGGCAGACGAGTGGATCAGGATACTGCAGTGGAAACTGATCTGCAAGCTCACAGTGTGGTGCGAAGCGATGCGTTGTGAGCTTGTAGACCTGCTAGTTTGGGGCCCGCGCAAACATCTGATTTATTGTTTGGGTTTTGAGCTGAAACATTTGGTGCCATAGAAAAGAACAGTGGTTTTCAACCAGTGGTCCGGGGACCACTAGTGGTCCTTGAGGAGGTTCCAGGTGGTCCAGCTATAAATGAAGGAGTTGGTAACCAATAACCTTGGACTCTCGAGAATGTAAACGTTTCATTTTATGCTCTCAAGAGTTAAATTACCGCTATTGTTAAACATTGGCATTACTTAACTTACAAGTTGGCCTGTTATCTCTCCTTATAGTACCACATCAATACAGCAGGGAATTGTGGACAAAATGTTATTCAACGACAACAAAATACTCTACGTTTTGGGTCTGAGAGACTACATCTCATCGAATGGTCTGTCCGTGGCTCAAATGCAGAATAAATAATGGGCCTTGAAATGAAAAGGGTTGAAAACCACTGCCACAGAAGACAGGGAAGCACCATAGCATGTCTAACATGTATGGAGAGCATATTACAGTATATTCCAATCTGAAGGAGCTCTATAAAGAACACTTTCTCTCATCATACAATGTGTTAGTATTGTAACTAGGGATATTCCATCACGTTGTTTGGCTCCCGATCCGATTATTTGATTTTGAGTATATGCCGATACCGCGGCTTTTCCCAATTTTTTTTTGTAGAATACATAATATTATGCCATATCTCAATAGTACAATATACGAAATCACAGACAATATCCAGTCTAATATCATGATATGAATATTATAATATTGATACTAGGGATGTCCCGATCACGTTTCCTTGCTCCCGATCCGATTCCAATCATTTTGAAAATGACGTGATCGGCATCCATTTCCCATGACGTGATTGGATGGGGATGACCCTAATTGAAGTGTGTGTACTCATCATGATGGCTTTGTTTCCAGGCTCAGTTCAGAAAAGGTCGGTGACAGCCAGCCGGGCGACACAGGACAGCGCCACCACCAGGACAGAAGAGGGGTGGACGTCTCTGAACACGTGGACATTAAGAATATGACCAGTACACTTCACACACTGGTACCATGTGTTGCCAGGTTTTGCTAGAGAAACATGCGACCAAGCCCCAAATAAGCGACCAGGGCCGGTCAGTCAAACGCTAATCTAATGTTGTTTTAGAGCACTGGACCCATGTCTGGGTCTCAAACATGTTCATGTTGTCAACATTTATGTTGTAAAATGTTTCAAACGCATTCCCTCATTTGCTATTTGAAAGTAGCAGATCTACACTCTTAACACAACACCTACTGTAGCATGGCCTCTGATCGCAAAGAGTGTCTTGTAGATCGGCTTTTTTCAAGTAGCTGAACTACACTTTAGAACAGGGGGGCAGTCAGCCAGATATTTCGTGAAGCCTCATTTGAAATCGGTAGTTCATATAATGGCCTGTTGGACTGCTGGACTGGACCCAAAAAGCCCCATAGCTCCATAGAGGCCCATGTATTTTGGCCCAACTTCACCTAGACTGTATTACCTTAATAAACATGGTCATGAATACTTTCTTCTTCCAGTCACTAGTTTAAAGTCTCATTTCTAATGTCATAATATTCTTTTTGGAAGATTATGGTCCCATTAATTAAAAAAATTACCATAAAGTCGCGTATGTTCTGAGCGGCGTGGCTACCGTTACAGTCTATGATCGGGATTCCCCTCCCACTCAAGAGTCTTCTCCTCCCACTCTGAGTCAAAATAAAAACCAACGGAGAAGAAGGGGGGAAGTCCCGCCTCGTTGTCTGGGCAGCCAATGACCAGCTGGTACAAAACGGAGC
Source organism: Protomyctophum parallelum (assembly GCF_964188405.1). Lineage (NCBI taxonomy): Eukaryota > Metazoa > Chordata > Actinopteri > Myctophiformes > Myctophidae > Protomyctophum > Protomyctophum parallelum. Next base: position 40,201,818 of record NC_139718.1, on the reverse strand, counting down.
CAGCCAATGGCCAGCTGGTACCAAACGGATCTAGAAAGATGGCGACTTACATCAGGAATTAGCATATCATTACAGGCTTCATTTTACGTTCATGTTAGACCCGGGGAACGCTTTGTCCATATTTTTTACAGTCTATGCTTTAGAAGCAATAAGCTACAAGAAAACACAAGCCACAACTAGCAATATTTTAAAGGAAATCAAGGCCAAAGTGGCTTAATATCTGTGCTGTCTGGCAGAAACCCTATGCAATGTATTGTCCACTCAACACGGCCTCATCAAAGTTGTATGGTGACTTTATACATCGTCAGATATACTTGCATGTATATTACTGTAAATCATCACTTTACTCAAATCCAAGATAAGAGGTTTGAGAATCCAATGGAGTTTAGTAGTCAGAAGCACGTTTAATGCTTTTCATTGGTTCAATATTTGTAAAACCCTTCCATAGCACTTGATTTATGGATAAAGACATTTTGTCAAACGGAGATAGATTTTCTTTGCACTGGACAGCCACAGACACAGCAACACTGGCTGGTACCAACATGATGGCTCCACTGGACAGCCACAGACACAGCAACACTGGCTGGTACCAACATGATGGCTCCACTGGACAGCCACAGACACAGCAACACTGGCTGGTACCAACATGATGGCTCCACTGCCCCCGATCTGGAACTATTCAGGATGTGCATCCTACCCGTTTTCTGTCAATGAATGATGACTCTCTGATAACACGGTCATTTTATACTGATATTTATATGAAATATAACTAGATGTTCAATTTACTGCTGCTGCTCTTTTCCTTTTATTGATACGATACCTGTGTCTGACATCATGACTACCTTAATGTGTTGTGTATATGGATTGCAAATGAATTGCTCTTTGCGGAGATCAATGAAGTTGTTTGAATCTGAATAGGAGAGATGACTTTGTATGATGATTTTGTAAAATGTGTAGGCTATATGTACACCTACAGTAGGTGTACATAAAATTATTGGACTGTTAGACACAATAGTAGGTGATCTACTATTGTGTCAAACAGTCCAACAAGGTTTTATGATCACAGCAATTGTTCACTTATGGGCTGGACTCTGTTATTGTGGGGATTAGGTTTGTTATAAACCTCTGTGCCAGTGGCCATGAGTTCATCTGAGAACACTGACACCAAAGAAAGATAATGTAATGTAATGTACCGTCTGATCCACACATAGTATGGCATTCTATCTATGGACTGATACTGCTTATTCAATCATGAATCAACAATTCACTTGTAAATCACATTCAGTTTTCCATCATCAGAATTCTCCTTTTCTTATTTTCACATGACAAGTTTGTGAGGAAGCAAAGGATCTCACTTCCATGCAGCCTGTGGTGAACTTGTGGTTCAATACCGCCCCCGACTGGTGGAGTCACGTTAGGTCAGGGCACCATCCTGTTCAACATAATTCTGGCTTTGAACAGTGGTTCTCAACGTGAGGTCCACCACGGATCACCAGGGCTGTTAAAAGGCCAATTATGCTAAATTAAAATCACAGGATTTATGATGGGTTTATGATGCCTATTCTAATAATAAACAGCCTACTGTTGTACACGCAAAGCAGTATTAAAAGCCACACAACAATAATAATTTAGTGATACATCTGACGTGTGACAGTGTGTGTGTGTGTGTGTGTGTGTGTGTGTGTGTGTGTGTGGCCATGGAGGCCTGTAGCTCTTCATGGTATCTATGTTCAGTCCAGTCAGATCACAGCTCATTTGTAAACAGCCTCTCTGCTATAAATTCACCCCCATTCATTCCTGAGCGTCACCCTTTTCTTTTCTTGTATCACGACTAGTTTTAGAACGGAAACAAACGGATACCAGGCTTTCCTCCGCGGTGGAAAGCGAGGAAGCATTGTGACTCTTTTATTAGAGCTATGTGACTCTGTTGTGTTGTTCAGAACTTCAGAACCATGGACAGCTCCTCTCCTCGTGTCTGTGATAGAAACGATGCGTGCTGTCTATCCGTCGTGAAATTCACTAGTTGCCATACACGCACACAGCACACACACACACACACACACAGAGAGAGAGAGAGAGACACACGCGCGCACTCTCCTGGAAGTCCTACATGGGGCGCTCCTGTGCAGGGACTCACAGGAAGGTCACAGAGGTTTCAACACTTTTCATATATTTATTCAGCATTTGAGCCACGGAACACCATGTGATGAGATTTAGCCTCTCATTTGAGCCACGGACCACCATGTGATGAGATTTAGCCTCTCATTTGAGCCACGGAGCACGGACCACCATGTGATGAGATTTAGCCCCTCAGACCCCAAACTAAAGAATATTGTTGTTACCGTTGGATAAGATTTCTGCCCACAATTCAATGCTCTATTGATGTGGTACCATAGGAGAGATTACAGGCAAACGTTGCTCAAAATAACAATTATTCTACATCTTTCTTTCATTTTACACTCTCAAGAGTGAATGATCTATAAGGGTCCATTTGGTTTACCAAATCTTTCAGCTTGGGACCACCTGAAACCTCCACAAGGCTCACTTGGTGGTCCACGGACCACTGGTTGAGAACCACTGCTTTCGACTTTTTAGATTACATTTGTACCAAACGTGTTTTTCACATGCCTTCATGCTTAAAGAATGTATTGTTTCTCTCTGTGCTGAGAGACCTTGAACCATGAAAGCACTCTTGTTCAGAAGGGAGTGACTGTCAGTCGGTATCACTGCGAAATGTTCTTGTTAAACTATTTGATTAACTAAATATCCTCTAAGTGACACGTACATTCAAGGTTGGCGCACAATACAAACGTATAACATAATTATTATTCCACACTCATTTCCATCAGTATCTTAAACCACTTCATACCATTTATTCACTTTTATAGAAATATGTGTTACTATATTGTATGAGGTGGTTTGTCGACTCGTATCACATGTTCCAGGTCCTGTAAGACCGAACGTACTTCAACACCTTCAGAAGACATTTGTAATAACCAGGAACTGACCGAGAACAAAGCTAGGTCACCGGAATTCAACTTTAAGTATCTTTTGATATCTAATTCCTCCAGCCACCCATAACTGCCTCTGCCTGGGGGGACATTCCTGGTCTCTGAGTTCATGTGGATGGAGAATGGCTGATTTAACTCAGAGAGGTGTGTGCATTGTGCTAATCTACAGTATATATGCACACAGGGGCCCAAAATGTACTTATAGAAGTCACACTGATTGTGAACACTTGTACGGTACCTGGATCAACATCCGTACTATACCCGGGTTGGGTCCACTTGGGAAAGGTGGTCTATGGGTATAGCCTAGGCTACACTTCATGGGTACTTGGGTACAGTATCTGGTGTGAAACCCAGATACTGTACCGAAGAGTCGACCATTCCAGGTCGTAACGTTGGTTTTCAATAGATTATCCATCCTGCAGCATCGTGTCTATGAGTCTGGCCTTTTCTTCACCTTTAGACTTACGCAACCAACAGGTATTAGGAAGCAATACTGCTGTGCATCCTTCTCCTGTTTGTGTGAATGCCAACACAGAAGCACTGTAGCACACTACATCATCTATTTGACCTCTCGCTCCCTCCCTCGCCTCACTCTCAGGTATGGGGGGGGGGGGGGGGGGGGAAGCAAAATACCAGTATATCAACAGTAAAAGACACAAAGTACAAAGGACATAAAGAGACGGACATTTATTGACATTCAGTTAAGATTCTGGACAGATACTGGTACATGGTTAATGTTAAATTGGCAGTTTTTTTCCATAAATGTTTAAAATAAAATATGCTTTGGAAAATGGACATAAATAATGTCAATGATACATGATTGACATCAAGCTATCTAGGTTTTGTAGCATTTAAAAAATATATTAGGACTTAAATGTTATTACAAATGAAAAGTATATTATATTTTGCTGCACATTTGTAAAAGATATTGGGTCTTAAATGTTATTACAAAAATATATTATTATTTATTTTGATCTGTAATCAAATAGTACAAAATAAATTGTGCCAAGTGTTCTCATGGGCCCAATTGTTCCAGTTGCCTTTCCTGTCCCATAGTTTAGTTTAGTTAAGTTCAGTATTTGCACACATTTACACATAGTATACAATCAACACATCTCTCTCACTACAGACTACAGTCCATGCCTGTACTGTACTGTAGTTCCACCACTGCTTTCCACATGATGTACATTACTGTACATGGAATACATTCTGTGTAAATCATCTTTATACCTGTGTAATTACTACAGCTATTGTTAAACACACTTGTTAGATAGAGAGAGAGAAAGAGAGAGAAACATAATGGTGTCAACTAGAACCAAAACTGGTTCGCTGAAGGACCTCTCAGACCAAAGTTGTTTGAATAGCCCTTTAAATGAAGGGTTCTATAAAAAAAAAAACATGAAAAGGTCCCTCAAATAATTACAACTGAAAAGGTTCTCTAGAACAGTGATAAAGGTACAGTTGAAAAAAAAACAAAGAGTATTATAAAAGCTCTCTGTAAAGGCACAGAGGAACTCCATCTGATCACTACCGTCACACTGCTTCAATGAACCACTTTAATCCTGAACCTAGGATCAGAGGTCAGAGTTTACCCCATTCTGACCTGGGATCAGATTCATACGAGGTTTCCACTGGACACACCATAGAGTATATATGAATAGAGAAGACACCCGAGTTCTCCTCCCATCCACTTGCATTAAGTTGCTCAAAAGCGCATGAGGCGATTTCACTCCTCCTTCCTGGTAGGAACAGAGTGCATTCTGGGATGGATTTGCCTCAAACACATGAACGCGCTGCCGTTGACTATCATTGTGCCGTTTGTGCGCGTTCACGTATGAAACATTTGTTCACGTGTCATGGCCTCAAACACATGAACGTGCGCAATGATAGTCAACGGACCAGCGCTGGCTCGAGCTGCAATGACAAATTCGGCCACTATGTCCATTTCGCCTCAGGGTTTCCTCCGGGTGCCGTCTCTATTCATATATACTCTAAGGGACACACACTGGTCTGATTAACGCATTCTGACCTGAGATCAGATTCTAAAAATGTCAGTCGTTCTTCGATTTTTCAAAAATAGCAGACCTACAAGCTCGTAGCGCGCCACTTGTAGCGCGCCACTCGGTGGCGCGCTATGAGCTTGTAGATCTGCTATTTTTCAATAGCTAAGCATAACATGATGCTAACACCAAAATGGGTTCCCGTTCAGAATGGGTTAAACCCTGTCTGCAGTGAACACCTCGTTTCATCCAGGAGACATGAAGGAAAAATATATTTATAAAAGCTTTCTCTGTAAAGACACACAGTAACTCCGTCTGATCAATACATCACACTGCTGCTCAAATCAATGAACCACTTTAACCCTGGAGAGACATGTAGAAGTGTAGAGTTTTTAATCAAATGAAAACAGCTGGTTTAACCCATTAAGACCTGAGGGGCCGATTCTACAAATTGCCTAAATCACTAGTTCTCAAACTGTTTCGTGCCCAAGGACCCCCAAAATGAAGAGCAGATTTGCATTATATTCTAAATTGTTTAAATGATGTTTCGAAAACATTTTTTTTTCTAAACATAGCAGAGGTTAATTCATCTGCATGTGTGAGATGTGTCTCAGAGGTTAACATCTGTCCTACAAACTGAATTATTAACCTTCAAATTTCTTGAAGCAGACTTTGCTGGAGGCGTCTGCAGAGAGCATCTCGTCGTTGAGCCAGGGGAGGTACACAGAGACGTCGTCGAACATAGAAGGACTTCTTGTGGAACCAACCCAGTAGAGGACACCATGCAGGTTATTGATCAGGCTGTCCTTCTCCTCACAGCTAAGCGGTCCACCGTCGTCCTCCTGTAACAACAACAACAAACAAGTTGTGTTTTTTAGAGTGTGTTTTATCTGTAATTATCATGTTTATGTTTCCTTCTCTATGTCACTCACCCTGGAGGGATAGGTCTTATCGCCTGCAATACAGATCGTAGCGTTGGTGATGTATTTGTCCATCCAAGGACGATCAGCATAGTCCCGTCTGCACTGATCGGTTGTGATCGTCGTGGCTGAGCCTTCACGGAGAACGTCAGTGACCCAATCTGGAGGAACACACACAGTATTCATAGTCAGGACATTGTATACAGAAAAAATATATTCCATTAAAAATATATACATTTTTAACCACTTGTTTACCTATAATGACTGTATAATGGGGTGTATGTATGTATTTGGTTAGAATGGGTAGGGTTTAAAAAAAGGCAAGAGTTTGCTCTGGTGCACTGGCCTAAAAGTGGGTCCTTAAAAACTGCTAAAACTTCTGAAATGTATGTATGTAGGTATGTATGTGTGTATGTATTTTAAAAGGGGGGGCTTTTTGGTAAAAATCCCTGCCCGCAATACCTTCATATATTTAAAATAAGTCCAAAATAGGGTTACCAGTGAAGGGCCAACTGCCTATTCACTGGGGACTATGCAAGGCAGAGGCGTCCACCCCCCTGAGTCCAAGTTTAAGCTAGACCGCATACCTAAACCATACTCTAAAACCCAATGGTAAAATGGATATAAAAAAGGACATTAATAAACCAACCTAAAACCAAACAGGAGTAAAAGTTCACAGCAAGGCCTGGATACCATTTATTTATTTTACATAAAAATGAACAGGAAGGGGATAAAAATCAACTTCTTTCATTAAGACCAGTGGGTGTTACAGTTTGTAATTTTTTTATCCATCTGTGTTCCATGAGTTTCCGCTGTCCACTGGTCCAACGGACTCCACATTCCAGACCTGAAATGATGAGGTTAGCGATAGGATGGGATTGAAAGTGTGTGTACAGAGTTGTGTGTATGTCTGCTCGTTGGATGTGATATAAGTGTTGTTTCTAGTGTGTGTCCGGTTTCTCCTATGTAGTGTTTGTGACATTGTGTGCAGGTGATGATGTAGACTATATTGGGTGTGGTCATAGACAGGGGATCCGTGATGGGGGAGGAAGTGTGACCTTGGGGGTTATTGATGAATTTGCGGGGTTTGAAATGGAGTGTATGAGGCTGTGGGGGCTTGGGAGGTAAAGTGGAAAATTTGGAATGCACAAGGAGGTCACCCAGGTTCTTATTCCGTCTAAGTGCTGAAATTACTGAATGTGTTTGTAATGGGGGGTAGGATTGTTGTGTGGTGGTGAAATTCTGTTTAAATTTGTGGTGTAGTGGTTGGAGTGTATGTGAAAATGTGGTTATGAATGGGAGTAGTGTTGTAATGGTAGAGGAGCCGATGGCCTGGATGGTGGGAGAAGAAGAGTTAGAGGAGGGAAGACCTAGAGGAGAGGGTAATGTGTGGGCCCCGTCCAGGTCCGTCCCTGTCCCCGCGCTAGAGAGAGGCTGAGGTGGCTGGGGAAGAAGGCTAGGATTGAGGTTAGGGTGAGAAGTGGGGGTGAGAGGGTTAGGGGTAGGAGGCAGAGTGTTTGTGGAGAGTGGCTGGGTGGGGGAGAGAGAGGCCAGGGCATTGCTCCTGATGGTACGCAAAAACCTTTTGCTGTAGCCTCTCCTTCGGAGGACTGTAAAGAGTGTGTGTGTGGCCTGATTAAAGTGTTCCCTATTGGATGAAATCCTGAAAAACCGAATGATTTGTGATTTGATGATTCCTGCAAATGTGTGCTTTGGGTGGTAGCTGTGTTTATGGAGTAGTGCGTGTGTGTCTGTGTCCTTAAAATACATTTTTGTCAGTAGTTGTTTATGTGTAGGATCTATTGTTTGAAAAAATACGGTGGTGTCCAGGAAGTTAATCTCTGTTGGATGAATTATGTGTTTGATGGTTATGGAAGCATGGTGTGTGTTCAAAATCTGTAAAAATGTATCAAACTGTTGTAAGGTGTGTGGCCAGAGTCCTATGATGTCATCTAAAAATCTGAAATACATGGTAGGTTGTAGTGTACACTTTGCCAAGGCCTCTCTCTCCCACTCACTCATGTATATGTTAGCATAAGCAGGTGCAAATTTCTTGCCCATAGCTGTGCCCTCTATCTGTAAGTAATGTTTGTTATTAAATGTGAAGTCATTGCAATTAAGACTAAGTTCTAATAGTTGTAAAATGGCATTGTCTGGTCTAGTGTTGTCCGGGTGTGTCTGGAAAAGGTTTCTAACTGCCTGTAAACCAGTGGCTGTATGTATGTTAGTGTAAAGGCTGTCAATGTCTATGGTGAAAATGTATGTGTGTGGTGGCACGGCTATGGGCTTGATTTTTTCCAGGAAATCATATGTGTCTCTTAAATAACTGGCGTGTATGGTGGAGAGGGGGTTGAGGAAGTGGTCTATGTATTGTGCTATGTGGTAGGACTCACTGCTGCAGTCTGACACTATGGGTCTGCCGGGAGGCACCTCGAAGGGAATAGTCCAAGTCTGGGGATCCTTATGGATTTTGGGTAGTAGATAGAAAATCCTAGGTCTGGGGTTATCGGGTCCATAGAGGAAGTCGCGTTGTTTGGAGGTGATGTAGTTTTGGTGATAAAGTGTTGTAATGATTTGTCTGAGTTTGATCTGAGTCTGTGGTTGTATGCTGGCTGCTATGTGAGTGTAGTATCTAGTGTTGGAAAGTTGTCTGTTGGCTTCATATGTGTATTGGAAATTATCTAGAATGACTATTTTTGAACCTTTATCAGCTGGTTTAATAACTATTCGGGTGTTGTTCCGCAGTGTTGTGATGCTGTTCCGTTCGTCTGTGGTCAGGTTGTCAGGTCTGTCTGGTGGTGGGTGGTACTGATTAAGTGTATGGTTATCTAGCTGTATGAGGTCTCGTATCCTGCCGTCCACCTGGGAGAGTTTTGGCTCCCAAGTGGAGGGCAGGACAAAAGGTGTACGTCCGTCTGTCTGTGTGTTTTGGAAAAAGTCTATTAGTTTAAGTCTCCTATGGTATCTGTGTGTGTCCCTTCGAAGTGCCTCCCAATCTGTCCCTGTGGGTCGAGGAATGTAGGCGAGACCCCTCTCCAGCAACTGGACCTCTGCGGCCGTGAGACGGACGGACCTGGACAGGTTCAACACATTGGAGTGGGGGTCAGGTGCTGGTCGGAGGGACTGAAGGGCTGTTGGACGTTGAGAGGAAGAGGAAGAGGGGGGAAGAATGGTGGTGGACGGTGTGGGAGAGGGGGGAGGGAGGGGGGAGGGGGGAGGAGGAGGAGGAGGAGGAGGAGGAGGAGGAGGAGGAGAGGAGCCTGTTGGGAACAAGGCCGGTGCCAGAGGAAGGGGAGAGGTAGGGCAGGAATCCAGGCCTCGGCTCCTGTTTAAAGAAAATTTAGATGTGTGCACCAGTGGTTGAATATTTTGACTGCTGTGTTGTGTGTCCAGTGTATGTTGTCGGGTTCTGTGTGAAACTGCTCGGGGTCAACTGGTGGGATGTATGGGAAATGTGTGGAGATGTACTGGTTCATGAGTGTGAGGTTCTTTTTCTGTTTGACTGTTAGGAACTGGGAGAAGTTGATGAGGGGGATATGGATGGTGGCGTTTGGAAAGGTCCGTTGTGCCTCCCTGTGCATCCCATTAAGCTGCCTATAGGAGGTCTGGTCTGTATCATTGTCCTTGCAGTTGATGCCCACCGAGAGAATCAGCACAGTCCCGTCTGCACTGATCGGTTGTGATCGTCGTGGCTGAGGCTTCACGGAGAACGTCAGAGGGCCTTAGGCAACCTGGAGGAACACACACAGTATTCATAGTCAGGACATTGTATACAGAGGAAAAATATATTCCATTAAATGTATGTATGTATGTATGTATGTATGTATTTGGTTAAAATGGGTAGGGTTTAAAAAAAGGCAAGAGTTTGCTCTGGTGCACTGGCCTAAAAGTGGGTCCTTAAAAACTGCTAAAACTTCTGAAATGTATGTATGTAGGTATGTATGTGTGTATGTATTTTAAAAGGGGGGGCTTTTTTGTAAAAATCCCTGCCCGCAATACCTTCATATATTTAAAATAAGTCCAAAATAGGGTTACCAGTGAAGGGCCAACTGCCTATTCACTGGGGACTATGCAAGGCAGAGGCGTCCACCCCCCTGAGTCCAAGTTTAAGCTAGACCGCATACCTAAACCATACTCTAAAACCCAATGGTAAAATGGATATAAAAAAGGACATTAATAAACCAACCTAAAACCAAACAGGAGTAAAAGTTCACAGCAAGGCCTGGATACCATTTATTTATTTTACATAAAAATGAACAGGAAGGGGATAAAAATCAACTTCTTTCATTAAGACCAGTGGGTGTTACATTTTGTAATTTTTTTTATCCATCTGTGTTCCATGAGTTTCCGCTGTCCACTGGTCCAACGGACTCCACATTCCAGACCTGAAATGATGAGGTTAGCGATAGGATGGGATTGAAAGTGTGTGTACAGAGTTGTGTGTATGTCTGCTCGTTGGATGTGATATAAGTGTTGTTTGAGGCGTGTTTCTAGTGTGTGTCCGGTTTCTCCTATGTAGTGTTTGTGACATTGTGTGCAGGTGATGATGTAGACTATATTGGGTGTGGTCAGAGACAGGGGATCCGTGATGGGGGAGGAAGTGTGACTATGGGGGTTGTTAATGAATTTGCGGGGTTTGAAATGGAGTGTATGAGGCTGTGGGGGCTTGGGAGGTAAAGTGGAAAATTTGGAATGCACAAGGAGGTCACCCAGGTTCTTATTCCTTCTAAGTGCTGAGATTACTGAATGTGTTTGTAATGGGGGGTAGGATTGTTGTGTGGTGGTGAAATTCTGTTTAAATTTGTGGTGTAGTGGTTGGAGTGTATGTGAAAATGTGGTTATGAATGGGAGTAGTGTTGTAATGGTAGAGGAGCCGATGGCCTGGATGGTGGGAGAAGAAGAGTTGGAGGAGGGAAGACCTAGAGGAGAGGGTAATGTGTGGGCCCCGTCCAGGTCCGTCCCTGTCCCCGCGCTAGAGAGAGGCTGAGGTGGCTGGGGAAGAAGGCTAGGATTGAGGTTAGGGTGAGAAGTGGGGGTGAGAGGGTTAGGGGTAGGAGGCAGAGTGTTTGTGGAGAGTGGCTGGGTGGGGGAGAGAGAGGCCAGGGCATTGCTCCTGATGGTACGCAAAAACCTTTTGCTGTAACCTCTCCTTCGGAGGACTGTAAAGAGTGTGTGTGTGGCCTGATTAAAGTGTTCCCTATTGGATGAAATCCTGAAAAACCGAATGATTTGTGATTTGATGATTCCTGCAAATGTGTGCTTTGGGTGGTAGCTGTGTTTATGGAGTAGTGCGTGTGTGTCTGTGTCCTTAAAATATATTTTTGTCAGTAGTTGTTTATGTGTAGGATCTATTGTATGAAAAAATACGGTGGTGTCCAGGAAGTTAATCTCTGTTGGATGAATTATGTGTTTGATGGTTATGGAAGCATGGTGTGTGTTCAAAATCTGTAAAAATGTATCAAACTGTTGTAAGGTGTGTGGCCAGAGCCCTATGATGTCATCTAAAAATCTGAAATACATGGTAGGTTGTAGTGGACACTTTGCCAAGGCCTCTCTCTCCCACTCACTCATGTATATGTTAGCATAAGCGGGTGCAAATTTCTTGCCCATAGCCGTGCCCTCTATCTGTAAATAGTGTTTGTTATTAAATGTGGTCATTGCAATTAAGACTAAGTTCTAATAGAAAAAAATGGCATTGTCTGGTCTAGTGTTGTCCGGGTGTGTCTGGAAAAGGTTTCTAACTGCCTGTAAACCAGTGGCTGTATGTATATTAGTGTAAAGGCTGTCAATGTCTATGGTGAAAATGTATGTGTGTGGTGGCACGGCTATGGGCTTGATTTTTTCCAGGAAATCATATGTGTCTCTTAAATAGCTGGCGTGTATGGTGGAGAGGGGGTTGAGGAAGTGGTCTATGTATTGTGCTATGTGGTAGGACTCACTGCTGCAGTCTGACACTGTATGTATTTTGTTAGAATGGGTAGGGTTTAAAAAAAGGCAAGAGTTTGCTCTGGTGCACTGGCCTAAAAGTGGGTCCTTAAAAACTGCTAAAACTTCTGGGATGTATGTATGTATGTATTTAAAAGGGGGGCTTTTTGGTAAAATCCCAACCCACAATACCTTCATATATTTAAAAGGAATACCAAAATAGGGTTACCAGTGAAGGGCAACATGCATGATGTGAGTGACCAATCAAATTCCTTGTCAGCCTGTCTGAATGTGTGTTCATGTTCCTCACCTGGTCTGTTCTTGTCATCTCCCCACCCAGCGAAAAAACATTCAGAACCAGCAGGTAGGACGTAGCCAGGCTTCGGGAGACAGATGGGTCGAATATGCTTGGTGAATTTGACAGGGCGGGACAGTTTGGCCAGCACCATGCCAAGGTAAGGCCAGTTGGGCCAGGTGTAGTTGGGGTGCATCAAGACCTACCAGAGAAATTACAGACACACGTTTAGATGAACCACATAAACCCTGTTTCCAAACATTTTCAAGAAAGCTCAGATTGTAGATCTATATCTTCAAAGGATTTTAACATATTGTGGAATGTTTGACTGAACAGAAGGACACTCAGTTCTCAAAAACAACTTTCATTTCAGTAACACTGTAAGGTGATGTGTATAACTTCGACCTCTCATTTTTAAGTTATTATATTTTCAAGTGTAGAGAGACAGGAAATGACAGCAGAGAAGGCGTGAGGACTGATTTTTACTGATACTAATGTATCAGTAAAATGCTCTATAATGTTCTCTAATGGATCTATAATGTGTATTTAAAGACTTAGTTCAGACTGCAGGCTCAGACTAGATAAAACCATCTGATTACATTTAGACCTGTTAATTATGTAATATGTTCTGACATATTGATCATACGTCTTCTATCATGATCTTCTGAGTGGGTTCAGAGGTCGAGGAACGATCATGGGCCCCCAGGACCACAAAGTCACCAACACTGGGGACAGAAACAACATAGCCATGGGTTGGTTGTAAAACATATATTTAATCACTTTAGCCCTAAATACTTTGTTTGTGTATTATGAATAGAAAAGATAGACGATCTACAAGATGACAACACCTTGCTGTGGCACATTGTGAACTTGTAGATCAGCTATTTTCAGCAAATAAATACCATAATAGGAGCAGGCTTTAAGTGGTTAAATGAAAACAGGGTTTAACACATTAAGACCTGAGGCTGATTCTATAAATTTACTTTATTTCTATTAAAATTTAAATAAATTACCATGACCTATAATGACTGATGACCAGAATAGTGAGTCCAGATTGAAAGAGTGACAGAGTGATAATAAACTGTGTTTACTTATTATATCTCATGGTTATGTTTGGATTATAGTACCTGCCATATTTAGACACAACAAAGGACTCATGAATAAGCGTAGCACCTCCCCAAAAGAATCCATCTTCCATCTGAAAGATAAAAAGGTAAAGTGTGAATCAAAGACAGACAGAATAAAGGGTTGGGTGGGCTTGTAGATCGTCTCTTTTTGCCGTGTGACGTCGTCGTACAATGGAGCATAAATGAAGCACTTCTCCATCATAATTACCATGTTCTATTAGCTCAGTGGTTCTCAAAAAGGGTCTGGCGACCCGCAGGGGTCCCTGAGGGGGTTCCAGGGGTCCCTGAGGGGGTTCCAGGGGGTCCCTGAGGGGGTCCCTGAGGGGGTTCCTGAGGGGGTTCCAGGGGTCCCTGAGGGGGTCCCTGAGGGGGTTCCAGGGGGTCCCTGAGGGGGTTCCAGGGGGTCCCTGAGGGGGTCCCTGAGGGGGTCCCTGAGGGGGTCCCTGAGGGGGTCCCTGAGGTGGTTCCAGGGGGTCCCTGAGGGGGTTCCAGGGGGTCCCTGAGGGGGTCCTTGAGGGGGTTCCAGGGGGTCCCTGAGGGGGTTCCAGGGGGTCCCTGAGGGGGTTCCAGGGGGTCCCCGGTCAAATGTGTCACTAAAGTATGACTATCACTTCAAACACAATTTCTATACAATTTGAAAATAGACGATCTACAAGCATCTTGAAAGAAATGTAATATATTCGGGGGTCTGTCGTCAAATACATTAATTTGGGTGTCCTTGACATTACATGCGCTGAGAACCACTGTATTATCTGAAGCAAATGTAAATATGAATTTAATTTAGCATCAATGTAGGGATTCTTGGGATCTTCTGTGTGTGTGTGTGTGTGTGTGTGTGTGTGTGTGTGTGTGTGTGTGTGTGTGTGTGTGTGTGCGTGCGTGCGTGCGTGCGTGCGTGCGTGCGTGCGTGCGTGCGTGCACACACTCGGACACGCAGCCAGGAGGAGCCGGGGATCGAACCGGGAACCTTCTGACTCCAAGATGACCGCTTTTCCTCCTGAGCCTCTCTGGCTGTCCTGTTGTATAAAGTAGAATTACCGTAATGTATGCCATCCACGGTGAAGAATGGGGCGCAGAAACCTGTCCGTTTTGGACACGTACATCTGGAACATTGTTCCTTATCCCACACTGTGTCACCTGGGGCGGGTCGCTCATCTCTACACGGGATGAA